>NC_045430.1:57267960-57533011 GCF_902635505.1 Sarcophilus harrisii
CATTGTTCTATCCACACTGGTGTATCAATTTTCCATTGTATAGGAACAGGTGAAAGTGTTGGCAGGTGTTCAACAGTAGCCCTGCCTAAAAAACGGAAGTACTCATTTTTAATCCTAATTGTTGTAAAATGTCTTTTCCCCACAGATTGATGGGGATTTTTTCAACTATCAAAGGAGTAAAAACTCCTGTTTTGCCTTCAAAAGTCCGTCTCAAAGGGGTAGCACTAACTTCAGCTGCTACGTGTCATGACAGACACGTAGGTATCTGCCTTAATCTTTGGCCAGTGACTGGGCCAGTTGGCACCTCTAATGACAGTACGATCTGCACCAGTGTCTACACCAGTGTCTACCAGTCCTTCTAATAATATGCTACTTATATAGATAGTGAATATAGGTCAGTCAGCTGTCACAGCTGTTGTCCAGTATATTCCTGGATTTTGTTGCTTGGAGTCAGAATCTAGGCAACTATCACCAAATTGCTTATTAGGAGTCTGTATCAGTAAACCTTGATGCTACTACTTCTCCTGGGTGATAAGTCACACACTATCTACCTGTATTAATGACTGGGATATTATCTACACATTCCTCAGTTTCCCACATCAGTGTATAGATGGATGCTGTTTTGTAAGTACTCTCAGGAGGTGAAATGGTCAAACCTTCTGTGCCTGGAGGCAAGGGATCCATAGGCTGGAGAGGACAGATTTTACCTCTCCAGGGGGTATCTCAGTTGTCCCAGCTACATACAACTTTATTCTCTCCAACTGTAATCCCTTTCTCCCATCAGGTTGCTTCCTGGCTGATTGATTGTATAATCCCTTTCTCCCATCAGATGGCTTCCTGCCTGATTGGTCATGTCTGGGTACTGGATTTCTAAGCACTCTCTGGGTACACCATCGGCTGCCATCATACCCCAAGTCTTTTTTGCCTTGGGCCAGGGCTGGGCCCCTCATCCTGTCTCTGTTGCATTTTGGACATGGGGTTTTGGGTATTGTTCTCCCACCCTGTTTTCCCACTCTGTCTTTATGCCAACATTGAGCTTTCAAATGCCCTACTTTACCACATTGAAAGCATTGACGAATCTCTCTGGAAGTCCCTTGCCAAAAGGGACCCTGTCTTCCCATGTTAGGATCTTGGGAAGTCTGCATCATAGCCTGGCTATAAAAGGCATTTGTGTCCACTGTGGCATAGCATCTTATGATCTCCTCTAAAAAAGCATCCTTGCATAGTCCTGGTATAATTCTTCTACAAACCTCATTAGCATTTTCTTTAGCAAGGTTTCTTATCAAAATGTCTGTTATTTCATTTTCATCATTAGTTAGTATGATAGCTATCTGCAAACGTCCCACAAAATCAGCAAAGGGTTCATTTGGTCCTTGTGCAATTTTTGTGAAGGCATCACTCTTCTCGTTTTTATTGGGGAGAAAAGCCCATACTTTGATAGCAGCAGATGCAATTTGCTCATATGCTGCTATAGAGTAATTAATCTATACTGAAATTTCTTCATAAGAACCTATACCTATTAGTTGGTCCTAAGTGATTGGAGTATTAACTCTACTTTGACTATTTTGTTGGGCTTGTATCCTACAGAGCTCACTATATTGAGAAAGATACAAGTTTTGTCTAGGTTCTAAGCATATCCTTGCTATAGATTTCCAGTCACTAGGGATTAAAATTTCATAAGCCAAATTCTATAATAACATCTTAACATAAGCTGATGTAGTCCTATAAAAAGTATGAGCCTTTTTCAGGTCTTTGAGGATTTCTATATCAAAAGGAGCATATTTTCTACTTTCTTGACCTGAAGAGTTAAACTGTTGAATCACAGGATACATTTCTATTTTCAAATCACCTAAATTCTACCCTTCTTCTCTGGCTTTAAGTCCTGCCTTTTGCAATCTAGTCATAGGAAGGGGTGATTGCTGGGGGGAAAGTGCTGGTGGTATCACTGCCCCTCCCACTACTTCTCCTTCCTCCATTCCCGAAGGTGGAGTTGATGGGGGCATGCCAATAATCTACTCTGTAGGTGAGATTGAAGTTGCCTTGTGAGAAGGAGAATCACCATGCCCTTGAACCTCACTTAAATCCTCATGCCCTCTGGTGATGTCATTACTTCGTTCTTTGTCCTCCTCTTTTTCCTCACACTTCTTCATCTGGCTGCTCCTAAAACTTTGCTTTTTTTCTATAACTTGTAGGATTCTTTAAGGCCAATTGTATTATATTGTATGTATCGAATGCTTCCTTGGAAATT
This sequence comes from Sarcophilus harrisii, assembly GCF_902635505.1. Taxonomy (NCBI): domain Eukaryota; kingdom Metazoa; phylum Chordata; class Mammalia; order Dasyuromorphia; family Dasyuridae; genus Sarcophilus; species Sarcophilus harrisii. Next base: position 57,270,209 of record NC_045430.1, read on the forward strand.
GAATGAGGACTATTATCATCATAGTATTCACATAGTTGATCTCCTACCAGCTTCCAATTATTTAGTCCTATTTCTTTTTCCTCTAAGAACCAAGGGACATGCGTTCTAATGTACCCAAGAGTATAGCAATCTTTACCCAAGTTACAATTAAGCTTTGTCCCTTCATCAACTTAAGTATGCTTTCTATAGCTCCCCTTCAGAGAGGGGTGGGGGTAGGGATGAGGATGAGGGAGAATCTTTTCCTAACTTCTGCCCCATTTCAGCTAGAAAAGGTTACTAGTTTAGCCCTTAACAAAGTAAGTTCCCTGTTTGTCTATTAAAATACTCATCCAATTTCCTGGTCACTGAAGACTTCTTCAGTCCACACATTGGGCACCAAATGTGAAGACCGAGTTAGCACCCTGGATACCTTAGAATCATCCAGAGTTGGGAGAAGCAAAAGTCCTTGATCTTTATTCTTGGTCTTTTCAGGTAATAGTCAGGGTAATGGACATAGGTATCTCCACACCTTCTTTCTCTCTCTCCACAGCTAAAAAGTAATTCTCACTTGTCTTACTCCACTTTTAATCCCTCTTACAATTCTTTGTATACACTACCAGATTGAGCCAGCACAGAATAGTGGGATGGGCCATTTTCCAAGCATATGCTAATAGAGTATTGTCCAATAAGTAATAAGCTTAAGTGCTTGGTTGTCCAAGTGCATCTGTTCATTTCAGCCCTTTACATAGTTTCCCCTGGCTTTTTATTGAATGTAATTTTCATTGCAAAGTGGTCTGAAAAGGATGCATTTACTATTTCTGCCTTACTGCATTTGAGTTTGAGATTTTTATGTCTTAATATATGGTCAATTTTTGTATAGGTTCCATGAACTGCTGAGAAGAAAGTGTACTGCTTTCTGTCTCCATTTAGTTTTCTTCAAAAATCAATCATAGCTAACTTTTCTAGTATTCTATTTACCTCTTTGACTTCTTTCTTATTTATTTTGTGGTTTGATTTATCTAATTCTGAGAGTGCAAGGTTGAGATCTCCCATTATTATAGTTTTGCTGTCTATTTCTTCTTGCAGCTTTTTTAATTTCTCTTTTAAGAATTTAGATGCTACACCACTTGGTGCATATATGTTTAATATTCATATTGCTTCATTATCTATGCTACCCTTTAGCAAGATATAGTGTCCTTCCTTATGTCCTTTAATTAGATCAATTTTTGCTTTTGCTTGATCTGAGATCAAAATGGCTACCCCTGCTTTTTTGACTTCACCTGAAACATAGTAAATTCTGCCCCAACCTTTTACCTGTACTCTGTATGTATTGCCCTGCTTCAGGTATGTTTCCTGTAAACAACATATTATAGGATTCTGGCTTTTAATCCAGTCTGCTAACCGCTTCCTCTTTATGGGAGAGTTTACCCCATTCACATTTATGGTTAAAATTACTAATTCTATATTATGCTTTTCTCCTTTTCTTCCTCCTTATCCCCCTCCCCAGTATTAAACTTGTGAGCACCACTTGCTTCTCACAGCCCTCCCTTTTTAGTATCCCTCCCCCCACTTTAGAGTTCCTCCCCCATCTTACCCCTTTTCCTCACAATTTCTGTATTCCCTTCCACTTAGCTTACTCCTTCCCTTTTCACTTTTCCCCTCCCACTTTTCAATGAGATGGGAGAATGTGTCTAATATTTTTCTCTTTAAGCCAATTCTGACTAGAGTATGATACACACTATGTTCACCCCCCTCCATTCTTTCTCTCAGATATAATAGGTTTCCTTTGCATCTTCATGAGATGTAGTATCCCCACTTTACCCTTTTTCTGGTACAATTTCCTTTCCACCTCTAGTTTCTAGAATAAATTATACATGTGTTCTTTATATATCTTTATAGCAGAAATATAGTTCCCAAGATTTCTTTTTTCCTTTTTAGGTATCTCTTGAATTCTATATTTGGAGATCAAACTTTTTGTTTAGTTCCAGTTTTTTCATCAGAAATAGATGAAATTCACCTATTTCATTGAATGTCCATCTTCTTCCCTGGGAAAAAAAATGCTCATTTTGGCTGGGTAAGTTATTCTTGGCTGCATACCAAGTTCCTTAGCCTTTCAGAATATCAGATTCCAGGCTCTTCGATCCTTTAATGGGGATGCTGCTAGATCCTGGGTAATCCTTATTGTGGCTCCTCTATATCTGAATTGTTTTTTTCTAGCAGCTTGTAATATTTTTTCTTTGGTTTGATAGTTCTGGAATTTAGACACTATATTTCTTGAAGTTTTGATTTTAGGGTTCCTTTCAGTAGGTGATCGATGAATTCTTTCAATGTCTATTTTACCCTCTGTTTCTATAACTTCTGGGCAGTTCTCTTTGATAATTTCCTGGAAAAGAGTGTCCAGGTTCTTTTTTTCATCATATTTTTCAGGGAGTCCAATAATTCTCAGATGGTCTCTCCTAGACCTATTTTTTAGGTCTGTTGTTTTCCCAAGAAGGTATTTGACATTTTTTCCCATTGTTTTATTTTTTTTTGGTTTTGCTTGACTGATTCTTGGTGTCTCCTCGAGTCATTCAATTCCATTTATTCTATTTTGATTTTCAATGAATTATTTTCTTTACTCACTTTTTAAAATATCTTTTTTTTAATTGAGTTTTTAAGTGAGTTGTTTTGTTCTATAGAATTTTTTTCCATTTCACCAATTTTATTTTTTAGAGAGCTATTTTCTTTTTTCAACTCACTAATTCTGTTTTTCAAGGATTTGATTTCTTTATCCACTCTATCTTTAAATGAGTGGGATGATTTATCCAGACTCTCTTGCAAAGTTTCCCTTTTCTTTTCCCATTTTTCTTCTAGCTCTCTTGTGAGAACCTTTTAAATTTCTTCTATGAGAGTCTTGTGTGTTGAGGACCAGATCATATTCCCTTGGGGATTCATCTGGAGACAGTCTATTTTTAAGCCCCTCAGGATTTGAAACTGTTCTCTATCCATATAGAAGTTTTCAGTAGTTAGAGTCCATTTTATTTTTTTGCTCATTTTGTCAGAGAAGAATCAAAGAAGACAAACTAGCAAAAAAACAAATGCAGTCTGCTTTTTTGGGGGGGGAGGGGGGCTGGATAGTATTACTGAGCTTCCTCTACAGACTGCGGGGGGCAGCAGTGAGGTAGTATCATGACAGCAATGGCTGTGCTGTGTCTGTGCTCTGAGACTCTGAGACTCTAAGACTCTAAGAGCGTGCTGAGACACTGCAGGTAGGTATGGCCAGGTCCCCAGAGATCTTAGCTTTTCGGGGTTATAGTCTTTACTTTCTGTGTCTACAGCTTCTCAGCTGGTCTACTGGCTTGCTGCCAGGGCAAAGTATCCACACTGTGGTAAAGTTCTTTCCGCAGAAATGACTGAGATCACACCCCATTCCCCTCAGGTCTGCTCAATGTGAGCTGCTTGCCATACTCTCACTGCATGCCCTCAGCCTGGGCTCGATCTGACTTTTCCTGCCCATGAGCAAAAACAGACCTTTTCTGCCGAATTTCAAGGATGTGTTCTGTTAGTAATTATTTGCGGGGTTTTTTCCCAGTCAAGCACTAATTCCGAGGCCTTGTCATGAAATAAATTCTGAGAGTAAAGATGGAGATTAAGTAGATGTGTGTGTCCTTTCCACTGTCTTGGCCAGAAGCCTGCTCATTTAGTCTGGCTTATATACTCTTTAAGCTAATGTTATATTGACACCTAACTATCAATAGCAAGGTACCTATCAAAACAGAATTGTAACTAGCATAGTTGTGATGCTTATCAATACCAACAGGATTGCAAGTAGTTGTGATGTTTATCAATACCAAAGTATTTATCTAAACAATCATAAATAACAAAAATTATCATGCTCATGTATTTACCAAGACAGAGTCATAAATAGCATGATTGTAGTGCTTTGTTTCTGTCACATGCCTTCTCCATCAAGATTATCCTAAATTTGTTTTAGTATGTTTTTTGTTAAAGAGATGGTGAGTCCCTGTCAGATTGGCTAAGATGACAGGAAAAAATAATGATGATTGTTGGAGGGGATGCGGGAAAACTGGGACATTGATGCATTGTTGGTGGAGTTGTGAACAAATCCAATCATTCTGGAGAGTAGTTTGGAATTATGCTCAAAAAGTTATCAAACTGTGCATACCCTTTGATCCAGCAGTGTTACTACTGGGTTTATATCCCAAAGAGATCATAAAGAAGGGAAAGGGACCTGTATGTGCATGAATGTTTGTGGCAGCCCTGTTTGTAGTGGCTAGAAACTGGAAACTGAGTGGATGCCCATCAGTTGAAGAATGGCTGAATAAATTGTGCTATATGAATATTATGGAATATTATTGTTCTGTAAGAAATGACCAACAGGATGATTTCAGAAAGGCCTGGAGAGACTTCACAAACTGATGCTGAGTGAAATGAGCAGGACCAGGAGATCATTATATACTTCAACAACAATACCATATGATGACCAGTTCTGATGGACCTGGCCATCCTCAGCAATGAGATCAACCAAATTCATTTCTAATGGAGCAGTAATGAACTGAACTAGCTATGCCCAGAAAAAGAACTCTGGGAGATGACTAAAAACCATTACATTGAATTCCCAATCCCTATATTTATGCACACCTGCATTTTTGATTTCCTTCACAAGCTAATTGTACAATATTTCAGAGTCTGATTCTTTTTGTACAGCAAAATAACGTTTTGGTCATGTATACTTATTGTGTATCTAATTTATATTTTAATATATTTAACATCTACTGGTCATCCTGCCATCTAGGGGAGGGGGTGGGGGGGTAAGAGGTGAAAAATTGGAACAAGAGGTTTGGCAATTGTTAATGCTGTAAAGTTACCCATACATATAACCTGTAAATAAAAGGCTGTTGAATTTAAAAAAAAAAAGAAAGGAAAAAAAAAAGAGATGGTGAGTCAGTCAATACTTAGAGTTGAGCTCTTTCAGAGAGCAGGTCTCAAGTAATACCTGGACCAGACTCTTCCTGTTCATGGACTTATTCAATACTGGCCCTCTACAATTTACTATTTCTTTCTCCAAGTTGTTTTATAGATGAGGAACTGAGGCAACAGGGTCAAGTGACATGCCCAGGTTCACACATCTAGTAAAGTATCTGAGGACAGATTTGACTTCAAGAAGATGAGTCTTTCTGGCTCTAGGACTGACACTCCATCCACTGCACTCAGTTATCGAAGATCTTTATAGGGATCCTAAAAAGCATGTTAGTGCTTTATTCACAGAGGAGCTGATACTGTTTGCATATATTTTTGACTCTACACATTGAGCATAAGTCTTATTATTCATATAATCTAGTTCATATAATCTAGTTTCATATTCTCTAATTAGCATTTATGATCTCAAATCAGAAATAAACCTGTACTTTGCATTATAGTTTCAAAGAAAAATAAAAAAACAAACCTTACCCTCAGGGAATTCAAATTCTAATGAAGGCAACATGTAAATAATTATGTTATATTTAACATGTATTAGAGAGTACCTGCCAGCTAGGGGAGGGAGTGGGGGGAAGGAGGGGAAAATTTGGAACAAAAGATTTTGTAAGGTTCAATGTTTGAAAAATTACCCATGTATATGTTTTGCAAATAAATAAATAAAAAACAAACAAGCAAGCAAATAAATAATTATGTTGATTGGTTTTTTGTCCTTAATCCTAGAAGAGGACCAAAATGACATCAGTATGTTAGAGTCAAGTTACAGTTTATCCATCTGTGGCTGATTAGATCAATATGAGCTGCCATAGGTCAGACACAAATAGTTCCTATGAATATTTTGGCTAGCTTCTCAAATTTTGTGCATTTCATATTTCCTTTGGGCTAATTAAATTCTGCTTTGCTCATAGAGCATAGCACCTTCTCTGATGAAGGCATGCCATACTCGGTGGTCCTGTGCCAGTGTCTCCCATGTCATACAATTGATTCTAAAGTTCTTAACAGAGACCTTGAGAGTTTCCTTGTACTGCTTTTTCTGACTATCTTGTGAGTTCTTGTCCTGTATGAGTTCTCCATAAAATAATTTTTTTGGCAAGCGTATACATGGCATTTGAATAATGTGTCCAGCCCAATGGACGTGTGCTTTTTGCAGTAGAGCTGTATTGTTTGAGGTGCAGGGTGCATGCAGAGAACACTAATAACTTCAGGTGTGAAGGCTGCCGAGCCCTTTAAAGAGATGCTTTCCATCTTTGCTGTCTACCTGACCCACTTCTCACCTGTATCTCTAAGAAGTAGCATACACAGCAGTTACACCCCAGTAAATTGTTTTGGCAGACAGAGTAAATGAGGCTGAGAGTAACCAAAGAATCTCAGACCCTAAGATGAGGTAGAGAGGTGTCTACTCCAGGCACGTATAGGCTTCTCCTGGTTGAATGACCAGATGAGAACAGTTTCTTTCAATGGTCATGAAGGCAGGTGAAGCAGGTGTTGTGGAGCAATTACAGTTTCATTAGACATTGAAAAGATCAAAGTCATCACTAGTCATCTTGACTCTGTCCTGCCACTGGACAATGGTGCCTTTGGAAGAGTGAGGCTGATGACTTCATGCAACTTTGCCTCACTTCAATCCAACTTACGCAAGAATCAAATAATTATGCGTATACAAATTCTATTCAGTCTTTCTTGACTGAAGAAAATTTCTTTTTTTTTTCTTTTTATTTAATAGCCTTTTATTTACAGGATATATACATGGGTAACTTTACAGCATTAACAATTGCCAAACCTCTTGTTCCAATTTTTCACCTCTTACCCCCCCCACCCCCTTCCCTAGATGGCAGGATGACCAGTAGATGTTAAATATATTAAAATATAACTTAGATACACAATAAGTATACATGACCAAAACATTATTTTGCTGTACAAAAAGAATCAGACTCTGAATTATTGTACAATTAGCTTGTGAAGGAAATCAAAAATGCAGGTGTGCATAAATATAGGGATTGGGAATTCAATGTAATGGTTTTTAGTCATCTCCCAGAGTTCTTTTTCTGGGTATAGCTAGTTCAGTTCATTACTGCTCCATTAGAAATGATTTGGTTGATCTCGTTGCTGAGGATGGCCTGATCCATCAGAACTGGTCATCATCTAGTATTGTTGTTGAAGTATATAATGATCTCCTGGTCCTGCTCATTTCACTCAGCATCAGTTCGTGTAAGTCTCTCCAGGCCTTTCTGAAATCATCCTGTTGGTCATTTCTTACAGAACAGTAATATTCCATAATTTTCATATACCACAATTTATTCAGCCATTCTCCAACTGATGGACATCCATTCAGTTTCCAGTTTCTAGCCACTACAAAAAGGGCTGCCACAAACATTCGTGCACATACAGGTCCCTTTCCCTTCTTTATAATCTCTTTGGGATATAATCCCAGTAGTAACACTGCTGGATCAAAGGGTATGCACAGTTTGATAACTTTTTGAGCATAGTTCCAAACTACTCTCCAAAATGGTTGGATTCGTTCACAACTCCACCAACAATGCATCAATGTCCCAGTTTTCCCGCATCCCCTCCAACAATCATCATTATTTTTCCTGTCATCTTAGCCAATCTGACAGGTGTGTAGTGGTATCTTAGAGTTGTCTTAATTTGCATTTCTCTGATTAATAATGACTTGGAGCATCTTTTCATATGACTAGAAATAGTTTCAATTTCTTCATCTGAGAATTGTCTGTTCATATCCTTTGACCATTTTTCAATTGGAGAATGGCTTGATTTTTTATAAATTAGAGTTAATTCTCTATATATTTTGGAAATGAGGCCTTTATCAGAACCTTTGACTGTAAAAATATTTTCCCAGTTTATTGCTTCCCTTCTAATCTAATCTAATCTGCATTAGTTTTGTTTGTACAAAAACTTTTCAGTTTGGTATAATCGAAATTTTCTATTTTGTGATCAGTAATGATCTCTAGTTCTGCTTTGGTCATAAAGACCTTCCCCTTCCACAGGTCTGAGAGGTAAACTATCCTATGTTCCTCTAATTTATTAATAATTTCATTCTTTATGCCTAGGTCATGAACCCATTTTGACCTTATCTTGGTGTACGGCGTTAAGTATGGATCAATGCCTAGTTTCTGCCATATTAGTTTCCAATTTTCCCAGCAATTTTTATCAAACAGTAAGTTCTTATCCCAAAAGCTGGGATCTTTGGGTTTGTCAAAGACTAGGTTGCTATATTTGTTGATTGTTTTGTCCCTTGAACCTAATCTATTCCACTGATCAACTAATCTATTCCTTAGCCAATACCAAATAGTTTTGGTAACTGCTGCTCTATAATATAATTTTAGATCTGGTACAGCTAAGCCACCATCATTTGATTTTTTTTCATTAATTCCCTTGAAATTCTTGACGACTGAAGAAAATTTCAAAAAGCATGTGGGAATTGGCAAGGCTTCCTGAAGAGAGTGGGATTTAAATTGAGTTTTGAAGGAACCCAGGAAGTAAAAGGCAGAAATAAGGATAGAAAGTATTCCGAGCATCAGCCAGTCAGTCCAAAGACACAAAGATAAGGGATGGAGTATTATATTTGTTTTTTGTTTTTTTTCCTGAGGCAATTGGGGTTAAGTGACTTGCCCAGGGACTTGACCAGATTTGAGACCAGATTTGAACTCAGGTCCTCCTGACTTCAGGGCTGGTGCTCTATCCATTATGCCATCTAGCTACTTCTGAAGTATTATATTTGAGGAAGAAGTAGGTCAGGCTAGTTGATTCATGAAATGAGGATACAGGACAGAACCTTGAAGGATTACTGTGGTTATAGGGCAAGATCTATATCCAACAAAGGACACAGAGAAGTGGTAGTCAAATAGGTAGGAAGAAAACCAGGAAAAAGTAAGTGTCCCAAAAACCAAAAGAGAGAAAAGAAAGTGACAAGAATATGATCAATAGTGTCAAAAGCTTCAGAGAAGTCAAGGACAATGGAGATTGAGAAAAGACCATTGGATTTGGTAACTAAAAGATTATTATTAATGTTAGAGAGAAAAGTTTTGGTGGCATGATAAAGCCAGAAGTCAAATTTTACAGAGTTAAGAAGAGAGTGAATGGAGAAAAAGTGGAGGCACTTATTGTGAGATGGCCTTTTTGAAAAGTTTGGCAAGGTATCAAAAAGCACAAGACATATAGAATAATAATTAGGGATGGAAGGAGCAATTGATTTTTTAAGGATAGGGAAGACATAAACATGTTTGTAAGCAGTAGGAAATGAGCCATTAGACAGGGAGAGATTGAAAATAAGTGAAGAAACAGGGAAGACACAAGAGACAATCTATTGGAGGAATTATAGGATCACTTGAACAAGTAGAGGGGTTTAGCCTTGGTAAGCCTTGGTCTTGTGAGACGAGGGTGAAAGAGGAGATAGTGGCAAAGGCATTTGAATGATAAGAGAGGAAGAAAGGCGAAGAGGAAGATTACCATGAATATTCTCATTTTTTTGTATAAAATATGAGGCAAGGTACTCAGCTGACTCAGTGGGGAGGGAACCTAAGGAAAGTTTGAGGAGGGATGAAAATGTTTGAAAGAGTTATTGTTGAAAGTGGATAATGAGTTGATAAGGTAGATATAATAGAATTGTCTAGTAGTAGTGAGAGCCCAGTTGAAGTTATGGTACATAAATTTGTAATGAATCCAGTCAGAATCCTTCACCTTTAGTAAGCAACGTGTGTGTAGGAAAGAAGGTGATGAATGGCTGGATGTAATTCTTGATATGATAAAGGGGCTGGGATTAAAGAGAGGTGGATAGTACAGAGTTGAAGGAATCAAAATGGAGACAAGAGGCAACAGATTTTTTTTTTAATGCAGGAAAAATTTATCTTATATTCTTGCAAGAATGGTGCCCAGGTTAGTAAATATACCTTCGAAATTCCAAAGATAGTACTTTATTTTCTATCCTGAAGCACAATTTTTCTCCCCTGATTCACCATTAATTGGATGTTAGAGAAGTTACACGACCTTAATCTCTACTCTTCATTACATAGCCAGTCCTTGACTCCAAGGAGCTAACATTTTAGAAGGGGAGAGATAACAGTGGCGGGCAAAGGACAAAGAATAAAAGATTCTTTTCAAATCTGAGACCCAGGTAGCAAATAATTGAAAGGTCAGGGGATTAGAGGTCATTGTGCAGATGAAGAATAGGGTTAGGTAAGGAACGAAGAGGGAATTGTGAAAAGCCTATAAATTAATAGTTGGATAATGGAATTTCAGAATTCTTGGAATATGGAGATGGTAAATTTTGGGGTGATAGAAAATAAAGGGCATGACAATCTTTATATAAGATTGAGGTGGGATGGAGAAGTGGCTCATGGGAAATGAGTAGATTGAAGAACTGAATAGATAGGGTATTTGAGAGAATTATTATGTATATTAAAGTCACCTAATATGAGGGCAGAAGTTGAGAAAGAGAAAAAATTGTTAGTAAAACATTAAAGAAAGAAAGGAGAGTGACCTGAATATATGTAGACAAATCTATGGACTGGGATTTTGACTGAGTGGTAGCATGAACTTCAAAGGAAAGAGATAGAGAAAGGAGAGAACAAGCAAGTGGCAATGAGATTTGCAACTCCTCCACTTCAACCAATAAATCAAAGAAAATGAGGGAAAGTACAGTTATTACAAAAAGAGGGAAGCTGCATCATTGAAGGAAACTAGGTTTTCAAAAGTGTTCGTAGATGTGAATGGGGGAGGAATAGATTGAAGATTAAGGAAATTTGTGGCTTATGGAAAAAAAAATTTCAGTGGGCACAGTGGAAGTGCTGGGTAGAGTTAGAACTATATTTTGGAGTGGGAGATGAGGAGGATTAAAGTGAAAAATGGAGTCATAGGGAATGAGAATTGTGTTTCAAATGATGGTTTATAGGAGTTCAGAATCTCTGGCATATGAAGAGTATGAAAAAGTTCTTCATTGAATCGAAGATGCCAATGAAGGGCAGCCTCAAAGGACAAGGATAAGAGAAAATGAAGGTCTGAAGTTGAAGGGAGGGTTGCTCTTCTTTGCACTGGAATGTCTCCACATCCTAGGTGGGGTACTGGACTGGCAGAATGAGGTTAAAAATTCTTTGTACTGATATAGATAGAGGTATTTTCTTTGGGGCAGATGAAAGACATACAACCTGGCCCCTTGCAGCCTTTTCTCAGGGAACATGCTGTATCCAGCAGGAGATGGAAGGCTCCAGGTAATAACAAAGAAGAATTACATGAATTGATACAGAGTGAAGTGAGCAGAATGAAGAGAACAATTAATGCAATAACATAAATATTGTAAAAGAGAAATTCATTTTGAAAGACATAATAGCTCAATGCAATGACTATTATCATAAAGCAAGCTATTCACCTTTTGATAAAGAGATAATGGACTTCAGATACAAAATGAACCATACTTTTTCAACATTTGTTACTTGACTATAGAAATCTGTTATAAAGGATTTCTTTACCTCCCCCCATCCAAGGCAATGGGAAAACAAGGGAAAAAAAATGCTTGTTAGTTGAAAAAAAAAAACTAAATACAAATTTTAAAAAGAACAACCTCTGTTTTAAAAGAATTTTATCTAAATCTTTTTAAACCTATATTTCTCCTAACATCTCTGTCCTTCCCCCCTCTTAAAGAGCCATCAATATGAAAGTGAGGAACTGAGAATGACATTGAAATTGTAAGCCTATAAGAATGGAGATTGGTAGTGCCTTTCACAACAATAGAGAAGTTTGGATGAAGGATTGTTAAGAGGGAAAGATACTAATTCCATATTACATATATTGAGTTTGCCTTGATTATAGACTATCTGGTTCAAAATGTCCAAAAAGCAGTATGCCGATATGGGATTACAGCTGAAGAGAGAGATTGTAAAGATCTAAGAAACATTTGCTTATTATAAATAATCATTTAGAGATAATAACCATGGGAACTAGTGGCATTACCAAGTAGGGTAATATAGAGGGGAAAAAAAGAAGACCAGTACAGATCATTGGGGGACACCCACAGTTAGTGGGTACAAAAGGGATGAAATAACTGGTAAAGCAGACTGAGAAAGAGCAGTCATACCAGGGAGAAGGAGAGCCAGGAGAGTAGTGTCATGAAAACCTAGCAAAGAAAAAATATACAAGAGAAGGAGAAAATGATCAACAATATCAAATGCTGCAGAGTAGGATGAGAATGAAGAAAAAGTCATTAGATATGACAGGGAAGAGATTATTAGCAAATTTGGAGAATGTAGTTTCATTTAAATGATGAAGGTGGAAGATTAGGCTTATGAGAGTAAGAGAACAGGAAATGGAGCCATTGAATATAGCTAACTTTTTCAAGAAATTTACCTAAGAAAGAGAGGAGAGATAAGGAATAATATTTAGCAGAGGGGATAGTTCATTTGAAAGTTTTTTGTTTGTTTTTTAAGGTGAGAGATATATGATTATGTTTGTATGCAACAGAGGAACTAGTAAATATGGAAGTTTGGAGGATAAGAGAAAAAGAGAATGGGAATGATAGTTGAGACAATTTGCTGAAAAAATCAAAGGGGATTGGACCATGGGTGCACTGGAGGGTGTGATTTTGGCAAGATGTGTCATGTCTTCATCTAAGATGGAAGTAAAAGAGAAGATAGCTGGGACAACTTTGTTTTTCTTTTCTTGTTTGTTGTTTTCAGTGAAGAAAAGGTATAAGAGAGAAAATAAATGGTTGTTTGAAATTTTTTTTATAACTTTCTATATGGCAATTCTAGAACAAAAAATTTTTATTTAATCAGAAAAATGGAATAGAGAAAAAAAAAAAGAAGATAGGTGGGGAAGATGTTTGAGTGAAGTGAATTGAGGAAAGAAGAGGAAGCTCTCAGTAACAGGCCTTAACTTTTTTGCTGAATCATGAGGTAAAATCCTCAGCAAAAAAAAAAAAAATTGGGAATTGGATGGCTTAGGAAATATGAGGAATAAGAAGATCTGAAACAGTGAGTATGGACAGTAGCATAAGGGAATTGATTAGGGAAGAATAGAATAATTGCCTTGCTGCAGTGAGGGCCCTAGTTAAGGTTAGATAGCAGGTGTAATGGATCCAATCAGTACCTCCCTGCTTCTCCTTGTCCTCTATTGAACTTTATGATTTCTACCATGCATTTTAAAAGTTTTGTTAACACTACTACTTATTTTCTGTATTACTATCATTACCTTGACATTCTTCCCATTCTCTCTCTGCATACTCCCCCCACTTGTAATCCTTCATAAATATGGCCAAGCAAAACAAATAAACATGATTATATCTGAAAATGAATGTCTCATTCTACACCTCTAGCCCATCACCTCTCTTCTAATGGATAGGAGACATGCTTCTTCATCAGCCTTCTGAAGTTATGATTGGTCACTACCTTGACTAAAATTCTAAGGTCATTCACAACTGCTTTATTGTAGTCATTGTATAATTGTTTTGGATCTCACTTTCATTTGAGTCAGGAAATTTTGACACTCCTTTAACAGCATCATTTTGGCTCTATGTATAGAAAATAAGTTATCTCAGAAGTCCCTAGAGTGAGTTAGTAACTAATCCAGGTTGACATAAGAACTTCCTTTCTTAACTTTATTTCTTTTTTTTTTTTTAAACAGCTTTTTATTTACAAGTTATATGCATGGGTGATTTTACAGCATTGACAATTGCCAAACCTTTTGTTCCAATTTTTCCCTCCTTCTCCCCCTCCCCCCATGGTAGGATGACCAATACATGTTAAATATATTAAAGTATAAAATAAATACAAAATAAGTATACATGACCAAACCGTTATTTTGCTGTACAAAAAGAATCAGACTCTGAAATATTGTACAATTAGCCTGTGAAGGAAATAAAAAATGCAGGCAGGCAAAAATATAGGGATTGGGAAATTCAATGTAATGGTTCTTAGTCATCTCCCAGAGTTCTTTTGCTGGGTGTAGCTGGTTCAGTTCATTACTGCTCCATTGGAACTGATTCGGTTCATCTCATTGCTAGAGATGGCCACGTGCATCAGAATTGATCATCATATAGTATTGTTGTTGAAGTATATAATGATCTCCTGGCCCTGCTCATTTCACTCAGCATCAGTTCGTGTAAGTCTCTCCAGGCCTTTCTGAAATCATCCTGTTGGTCATTTAAAAAAAAAAATTTGTAATAGCTTTTTATTTACAAGTTATATGCATGGGTAATTTTACAGCATTGACAATTGCCAAACCTTTTGTTCCAATTTTTCCCTCCTTCTCCCCCCCCCCATGGTAGGATGACCAATACATGTTAAATATATTAAGTATAAATTAAATATAAAATAAGTATACATGTCCAAACTGTTATTTTGCTGTACAAAAAGAATCGGACTCTGAAATATTGTACAATTAGCCCATGAAGGAAATCAAAAAATGCAGGCGGGAAAAAATATAGGGATTGGGAATTCAATGCAATGGTTCTTAGTCATCTCCCAGAGTTCTTTTGCTGGGTGTAGCTAGTTCAGTTCATTACTGCTCCATTAGAACTGATTTGGTTCATCTCATTGCTGGAGATGTCCAGGTCCATCAGAATTGATCATCATAGAGTATTGTTGTTGAAATATATAATGATCTCCTGGTCCTTCTCATTTCACTCAGCATCAGTTCATGTAAGTCTCTCCAGGCCTTTCTGAAATCATCCTGTTGGTCATTTCTTACTGAAAAATAATATTCCATAATATTCATATAACACATATAACATATAACACAATTTATTCAGCCATTCTGCAATTGATGGGCATCTACTCAGTTTCCAGTTTCTGGCCACTACAAAGAGGGCTGCCACAAACATTCGTGCACATACAGGTCCTTTTCTGTTCTTTAAGATCTCTTTGGAATATAAGACCAGTGGTAAAGAGTACGCACAGTTTGATAACTTTTTGAGCATAGTTCCAAATTGCTCTCCAAAATGGTTGGATGTATTCACAATTCCACCAACAATGTATTAATGTCCCTGTTTTCCCACATCCCCTGCACCATTCTGCATTATCTTTCCCTGTGATTCTAGCCAGTCTGACAGGTGTGTAGTGGTATCTCAGAGTTGTCTTAATTTGCATTTCTCTGATTAATAGTGACTTGGAGCATCTTTTCATATGGCTAGAAATAGTTTCAATTTCTTCATCTGAGAATTGTCTGTTCATATTCTTTGACCATTTATCAATTAGAGAATGGTTTGATTTCTTATAAATTAGAGTAAATTCTCTATATATTTTGGAAATGAGGCCTTTATCAGAACCTTTGCCTGTAAAGATGTTTTCCCAGTTTATTGCTTCCCTTCTAATCTTGTCTGCATTAGTTTTGTTTGTATAAAAACTTTTCAATTTGATATAATCAAAATTTCCTATTTTGTGATCAGTAATGATCTCTAGTTCTTCTTTGGTCATAAATTCCTTCCTCTTCCAGAGGTCTGAGAGGTAAACTATCCTGTGTTCCTCTAATTTATTTATAATCTCATTCTTTATGCCTAGGTCATGAACCCATTTTGACCTTATCTTGGTGTACGGTGTTAAGTGTGGGTCGATGCCTAGTTTCTACCATACTAGTTTCCAATTTTCCCAGCAATTTTTGTCATACAGTGAGTTCTTATCCCAAAAGCTGGGGTCTCTGGGTTTGTCAAACACTAGAGTATTAAGATTATTGACTGTTTTGTCCTTTGAACCTAACCTATTCTACTGATCAACTGATCTATTCCTTAGCCAATACCAAATGGTTTTGGTAACTGCTGCTTTATAATATAATTTTAGATCTGGTACAGCTGGGCCACCTTCATTTGTTTTTTTTTTTTTTTCCATTAATTCCCTTGAAATTCTTGACCTTTTGTTTTTCCATGTGAACTTTGTTGTTATTTTTTCTAGGTCGTAAAAATAGTTTTGGGGGAGTCTGATTGCTATAGCGCTAATTGTCATCTTTATTATATTTGCTCTCCATATCTAAGAGCATTTAATATTTTTCCAATTGGTTAGATCAGACAATTTGTGTGGAAAGTGTTTTGTAGTTTTGCTCATAAAGTTTCTGATTTTCCCTTGGCAGATAGATTCCTACATATTTTATACTATCAGTAGTTACTTTAAATGGAATTTCTCTTTGTAGCTCTGACTGTTGGATTTTGTTAGTGATATATAAGAATGCTGATGACTTATGTGGGTTTATTTTGTATTTCTGCAACTTTGCTAAAAGTGTGGATTATTTCTAATAACTTTTTAGTAGAATCTCTGGGATTCTCTAAGTATACCATCATATCATCAGCAAAGAGTGATAATTTGGTTTCCTCATTACTTACTCTAATTCCTTTAATCTCTTTCTCAACTCTCATTGCCACAGCTAGCATTTCTAATATAATACTGAGCAATAATGGTGATAGTGGGCAACCTTGTTTCACTCCTGATCTTATTGGGAATGGTTGCAGTTTGTCCCCATTACATATGATGCTTACTGATGGTTTTAAACAGATGTTACTGATTATTTTAAGGAAAATCCATTTATTCCTATACTCTCAAGTGTTTTTAATAGGAATGGATGCTGGATTTTATCAAATGCTTTTTCTGCATCTATTGAGATGCAGAATGGTTTTTGTTAATTTGGTTATTAATATGACCAATTATACTGATAGTTTTCCTAATATTGAACCAGCCCTGCATTCCTGGCATAAATCCTACTTGATCATGGTGTATTATCCTAGGGATGATTTTCTGTAGTCTTTTTGCTAATATCTTATTTAAGATTTTAGCATCAATATTCATTAGGGAGATTGGTCTATAATTTTCTTTCTCTGTTTTCAACCTACTTGGTTTAGGTATCAGTATCATGTCTGTGTAATATAAGGAATTTGGTAGGGCCCCTTCATTGTCTATTTTATCAAATATTAACTTTATTTCTTTATGGATATGTTGGTTTAGCAAATAAAATTGATAGCTTTCTCATTCCTGGTTCTGAATCTAAAGTTTTCCTATGAGAGCTACCACCTTGCCTAGTGGGATCATAATGATGTAAGATTTGACCAGCAACTTGCATTTAACTTTATATTTTTCAAAGTACTTTCATTTACACTGACACATTTGTTCTTTAAAAAAAAATTATGTTAAGTACGAAGAGCAGGTTTAATCATTCTCATTTTATAAATAAGAGGACAGGATTGAGTGACTTACTCCAAACCATAAGCAAGTAAAGCCAAGTTTCCTAACTCCTAATTACTTTCTTTGAAAACTATTATTTATTTATTATAGTTTTTTATTGACAAAACGTATGCATGGGTAATTTTTCAACACTGACTCTTGCAAAAACCTCTGTTCCAACTTTTCCCCTCCTTCCCTCCATTCCCTCCCCCCTAGATGGCAGGTAGTCCCATACATGTTAAATATGTTAAAGTATATGTTAAATACAATATATGTATACATATACAATTGTCTTGCCACACAAGAAAAATTGGATTTAGAAAGAAGGTAAAAGTAACCTGAGAAGAAAAACAAAAATGCAAGCAAATAATAACAGAAAGAGTGTAAATGCTATGTTGTGGTCCACACTCATTTTCCAGTGTTCTTTTGCTGGGTGTAACTGATTCTGTTCATTACTGATCAATTGGAACTGATTTGGATCCTCTCATTGTTGAAGAGAGCCACTTCCATCTTGATCCTCCTATAGTATTTTGTTGAAGTATATAATGATCTCCTGGTTCTATTCATTTCACTTAGCATCAGTTCACTTAGCATCTCCAAGACTCTCTGTATTCATCCTGCTGGTCATTTCTTACAGAACAATAATATTCCATAGCATTCATATACCACAATTTACCAAGCCATTCTCTAATTGATGGGCATTAATTCAATTTACAGTTTCTAGTCACTACAAAAAGGGCTGCCATGGGAACTATTATTTTAAAAACTGTTTTGACATGGCTTAGTAAATATCAGAAAATTTGATATTCTTTAGGAGAATCACCAGAACAGGCTTCTATGGAGAGTTTAGCTTTTCCCGATTTTCCATTTATTAGAGGCCCTTCCCCAATTTGTGTTTATTTTTATTATATTATATAATTAAATATATATGTAACAATGGTTACTTTGACTCATACTGCCTGAAGACCAGGAATGTTAAATTACACCTTTCCTTAAGGATTTTCTAGTATCCTTAAAGTGGTTTGGGAAGATGTCTCTCTGACATTGGCTCCAGCTTCTACCAGTGCTATTCCCTCATTTTAGGGACTTTTACACCTGAGATCCATATAACCACCTAACAATTAGATTAGCTTTTTATAAAGGAATATTTATTTCAAAGATATAGTAAGAACAAACATACAAGAATTTCCCCCTTGCACCATGTCATTCTCTAGAGAAGGGAAAAAGATTGCAGTTCAGATTGGTTTTTATGCAGCACAGTCCCACCAAATTCAAAGTTCAAAGTTCCCCCTGGAGTTGAATTCTAAGTAGCCTGGTTTCTGTGCACTCCCCTGCTAGGCTTGTTGGGTGAACATCTAGTCTAGAATCTTGGCTTCAAGGTTACCATGGTTTAAGTACAAATCTGGGAATTCTATCTACACCTAGAAATGAAAAGGACAAATAAAAAAGACCAGACCAAAATCCCAAACCCATTTTGGGAGGATGCAGAGACTAAAAGGAGGAGAATAGGGAAGGGCAATTCTTTCTATCATTGTCTCAACTAATAGTGCCCATGCTATGGACCTTTACCCCTGTGAATGCTACAAGAAAAAAAAGAAAAAAAGACTGTGACAGTCACAGTCTCATTGTTTTAAAGACGCAGGTTGCTCTGGCTACAAGGTTATTGCCACTTGTGTTAAAGGAATGAAGGATATCTTCTTCAAGAAACAGAATGCCTCCATGTTAGGTGATTTGAACATATACAGCACGTACACAACACACACACACACACACACACACACACACACACACACACAACATTGGGCAAATTACTTAGACTTTCTTTGAACCTCAGTTTCCTCATGTATATACTACAATAGTAATAATACATTCCTCACAGGGTTGTTGTGAGGATCAAATGAGATAATATTGGCAAAATGTGTTGTAAACCTTAAAGTACTCCTTAAGTGGTAGATTTTGTTGTTATTAGTTACTTCTGTGTATAGAATATAAGATCTTTAAAAGCAGGAACTACTTTGGCTTATGTCTTTGTATCCCCAGTGTCTATCTTAATGCCTTGCACATAGAAGATGCTTAATAAATGCTTGTTGAATGAATAAATGAATGCATAAGTCAGGATGACTTGGGAAAAGATTTCTAGGTTAAATTCAGGTCTTCATATGAATTTGCTCCTCTGTCAGAGCTACTCTGACATCATTACACCTTCCCTTGGCATTCACCTTTTATGTCATAAAATTGAATTGGGCAGATTCAAAGGCCTTCTTCAGGCAGTTTTTTTTTAAATTATAGCTTTTTATTTTCAAAATATATTCATGGATAATTCTGACATTCACCCCTACAAAACCTTGCATTCTAATTGTGATCCAATAAATGTTAAATATGTGCAATTCCTCTATACATATTTCTACAAATATCATGTTGCACAAGAAAAATCAGATCCAAAAGGAAAAAAAAAAACGAAAAAGAAAACAAACTGCAAGCAAATAACAATGAAAAAAGTGAAAATACTATGATGTGGTCAAAATTCAGTTCCCACTGTCCTCTCTCTGGGTACAGATGGATTTCTTCATCACAAGATCATTGGGACTGGACTGAATCATTTCATTGTTGAAAAAGAGTCATGCCCATCAGAATTGATCACTGTATAATCTTGCTGTTGCCGTGTATAATGATCTCCTGGTTCTGCTCATTTCACTTAGCATCAGTTCATATAAGTCTCTCCAGCCCTCTCTGAAATCATCCTGCTGATCATTTTTTATAGAACAATAATTTTCCTGTGAACCTATCCTATTCTACTGATCATTTACTTTATTTCTTAGTTACTACCAAATGGTTTATATTACTGCTGCTTTATAATATAGTTTTAGGTCTGGTACAGCTAGACCATCTTCATTTGCATTTTGTTTCATTAATTCCCTTGAAATTTTTGACCTTTTGTTCTTCCAAATGAATTTTGTTATTTTTTTCTAGCTCTGTGAAGTAATTTCTTAGGAGTTTGGTTGGTATGGCACTGAATAAATAGATTAATTTAGGTAGTATTGTCATTTTTATTATATTAGCTCAGTCTACTCATGAGCACATGCTACTTTTCCAACTTAATGCTGTTTTAATCTGACAAACCTCTGTTTTGCCACTGGACTCTGAAGACTTCGGAGGAGAAAACAAAGCTGATGACTACTGCTGCTGTTTCACTCAAATCCAATTCATGGGCAAGTCAAGACATTGCATTCTTGATGACATTGATTTCCAAAATGAAGTACAAACAACAATAAGAACAATATGACAGATTTGTAAACTATCCAGAAAAATACCCATGAAGTAGAAAGAATTTCATCTGAATTATTCAAAATTCATTTAGACATTTTTGTCTAGCTTTTCATAATAATTTCAAAATTGAATACTATGTTTAAGGTTCACCACAGCTGTATTTAGACTACAGTAAGCAAACCAGGGCTTTGTTCCAGATATTTGGAGTCTTTTAGTAATTAGAAAGAACCAATACTAAATAGATACTAAACGTATCTATGATGATGTTAGTGGCAGAGAGTTGTGGAAATTCCCTTTTGGTTGGCACATAGGTTCAATGTGAAATAATTTACTATTCCCGAAATATTAATTGGCAAAAATGGAAGTTTATTGTTGGATAAGAAGCCAGTTTTGCTAAGAGACTGACTTCTTTAGTGGCAAAGTCCTGTTAGGGAAATGGAGACTGGCGCTGAGAAGAGAATCCCTTTTCTGTGGGCAGGGTCCTACTTTGGATATTTTGCAAAAAATTAGTTCAGACATTGTCCTTTAAAAAGGAATCTTGAGGCTCAGATTTCAGGTTGAAAAGAAAGTCAAAGTCTCCAGGCCTAGATGCTTATCAATATCCAGCCCAGATCTCCAATTGGAATTTAAAAGGGTCTGACATCCCTAAAAGACCAAGATTTCTAATTGAATAATGACACAACTTATCTGGGGAGATATGCTTTCTCAGGAGGGCCTGAGACTCCAAGATCAAAAGGGAACAAGTTTCAGAGTGAAAATTTTAAAGGGAACATAGTTTCACTCCCCTTTCATCTAATTAGTAAGAATTATTAATTAAAAGCTAACAGATGGCAGCTTCTCCTTGGGGAATCCAGGTCCCAATTGATCTGGATTCTATATAGCCTTGCAATCTGCTAAATCACTTAAATTCTGTAAGTCTCCGTTCCTCATCTATAAAATGAAGAAGTCTGGCCAGATAAACAATTTTCAAACATTTTAGTTACCATAAGGGGCAGTAATGACCACTAAAACAATCAGAAGTCTGAGTATGAGTTCAGGAAAAAGTTTATTTCTTTCTTGTGAGAAAGGTTATGCAGTCTCTCTTTGATCCACAAAACAGGATTTTTGAGAGAAACATTCAGGCAAAGGGCATTCCCTTTTTTTATTCCCCAACATGAGCTCCCTTCCCCAAACCCCTGGCTCCTTTCCCCATTGGCTAGGGTTTCAGAAAAAAAAAATGAGATAAGAAAGCCTGAGGCTTTCAAATGCTTAATAGAGTAGGATGTTTTCCATCAATCCAGTCCCTGCGACCAAGGAACTTCCATTCTAGAAAGGGAAAATAATAGTGGAAAGCTAGAGGAAAAGAACAAAAGCTTTTTTTTCAAATCTCAGGCCACCACCTCTGATTACAAAACCCAGTCCCAGACCCTAAGGAACTTACATTCTTATTTTTGGGAAAAATAACCTCCACTCCCCACAGCCCTGTGAGTTTCAATTTAATTTAAGTTTCATTTCTTTCTTTTCTTTTTTATTTTCTTCTGAGGCAGCTGGGGTTAAGGGACTTGCCCAGGGTCACAGAGCTAGGAAGTATTAAGTATCTGAGTTTAGATTTGAACTTCAGGGTGGTGTTCGATTTACTACACCACCTAGCTGGCACCTAGAAATTTGATTTCTACACACTGAAATTTATTTTACATAGAGATTTAAGTCAGACATACTCAATTAGTTCTGGGAGTATCCTCCATACACAGAGCAACAATATTTAATCAGTTTACTTTTTGCCCTTCTATCTTCCCAAGGAATAATCATTTCTGTGGAGGAAGGCTTTTGCCTGAGCCCTCCCATTTTGAATATTTGAACACATTCTTCCAATCTCCCAATTTGGTGGAGTCACCCTCAGTCTCCAGTGACCCCAAAAGGTCTATCTGGTCCAGCACCACTCCGGAGACTGTAACCCTCGACTCAAGGGTCTCACAAGTCACTTACCCTTTGGTATCCTATGCACGAAAGTTGCCTGACTGCCATCCAATCCCAATCACTCAGGATTTGCCACAGATTTACTAACTTTCATTTTGCCTGAATCTCTTCCCTTTGGGTCACTTGACTTTGGAATCAGGGAAAGATCTTAGAAGTTTGCAGATTGCTTAAAGCAAGGCAGGATGCCATCCTGCTAACTCGGGAGACCCTTCACACTCACCAAGTCATATGATCCTGGATGAGCCTCCACAAACTGTGTGGGACAAAGACCACTGGTTTAAATAAATCAAGATTTCTCAAGATAAAAGCAGAAATGAATTATGATCTTGCAAGAAAGAGCATCTCTCTCCCAACAAGCAGTCAGACAAGGACAGACAATGCCCAGTTAAGAGACAAAAATTATATTGGGACCTGGGCCCTATAGGCTAGATTTTTGCCCTGACTAATCAGGACAAATGATCTCACATTCTAAGTCACAAATGAGGAAAAAATTCTAACCCAATCACATCTTTAGGATTGCTAAGTTACCTTATATGGGAGTTTCAATGTCAAACTTATTCTCACAAAGAAAAGGGCTATATGGTCTCACTCCTTGTAAACCACATGATTTCTGGAGAAAGAAACCTGCCCTGGGGCATAGCCAATCTTCACTCAATTTTTACAATACTGTCTCCATCTTGTGAGATAGCTTTAACAGTTCATTTCATTTATTACAAATGTAATCCAAAAGTTATTCCACATACATTTTATGAAATTACCTGTCTTTTCTCAAATTTCTCAAACTTGGGGCAGCTAGATGGCATAGTGGATAGAGTACTGGCTCTGAAATCAGGAGGACCTGAGTTCAAATCCAGCCTCAGATACTTAAACTTATTAGCTATGTGACTCTGGGCAAGTCACTTAACCCCAATTGCCTCAGGAAAAAAAAAATTCTCAAAGTTCAGGTCATTTGTTTCAAGTTAAATAAGTCATGAAATGGAAAATATCAATGATTTCCTTTTAGTATCAGAAAACATATTTTTATTTTTGTTTCTCATGGGGCTATAAAACTGAAAATTTTCCTCATATACATTAAGAAGTTTTACACTAAGTCTTTTCTTTCAAATGGAGCTTGCAATCATATAAGAGAATAAGAAACAAATGCAGAAACTTGTTAGTTTGGTGCAATCCCTCCTTTCAGAGACCAGATTGGTCTGTTCCTTTCCAGGTTACAATCTTTTGGATACATCCACTGTTTATTTCCCCTACATATGTATAAACATATTCCCCTTCTCTCATCATATATCCCATGTTCAAAAATGGTGGAAAACTCCTCCTACAGAGTATGTTATTTAATATTCAATTAGACTATTAAGCAGGTGCAATAGTGATTTGGTCAATCATTGACTCCAACTAGTTTGGGCAGGATTAGCTATTATTTTAAGTTTGTGGTTTTCTCAAAACCTGATTTTTTTCTGATTGGCTGAATACACCTGTGTCTTCCTAACTCTTCAATTCCTTCTTTGCTCAAGGCTTCTATTGATCACTTAATTATTCTGTTAAATCTTAACCTTCCTTAACTTCTCACATTCTGAAAACCTCCAGTGTAATACAGTGGATACTACCTGAAAGCTTGTAATCCAAGCTTTTTCAGTATTTCCCACAACTATAATATGAGATATTTTGTAAAAATGTGTTTAGGAATGAGGAGGGGTAGAAGAGAAGGTCTAAAAGAAAGCTGTTAACAATCTGGGGGCTTGGAAGAAGTTTCTTTTCCTTTATTGATATTTGCTGTTATTTATATTGCCATGGTTATCCCATGTACTACTTCTCTTCTTCCTCTCAAAGAGCCATCCTATATGACAAAGAGTAGTTTTAAAAGACTTTTAAATAACGTCAGCACTACTGATCAATACATTGAAAAAGTCCCAAAACTTTACACTTTCACAATGGGGACTTATAGCTTTTCATTTGATTTCTCCTTGATCTTTATAATTTCATATTTACTTGTGATTTCTTGGTATGTCATTGTTCATTTATCTTGTAGTTACTATGCATAGTTTTCTTGACTTTGCTTACTTCCTCTGCTTCAGTTCATATTTTCCATGCTTCTCAGTATTCATTATATACACAATTTCTTATACAATAGTAATATTTCATTGCATTTATGTACCATCATTTCACAACCCCCAGCAGTATTATATTAGTGTACTATCATTCCACAGCTTTTCTAATATTGTCTTGTTACCATTTTTTTGTTTTTATATCTTGGATATCAAATCTTTATCAGAGAAATATGATACAAAGATTTTTTTCCTATTTAATCACTTACCTTCTCATAGTTTAATGTTTGTGCAGATGCTTTTCAGTTTCAAGTAATCAAAGTTTATCTATTCAATCTTTCAGAATTCCCTCTATCTCCTTTGGTTAAAAATATATTGCCTTTAATTTCAAAAAAGCCCAGAAAGATTGACATGAACTGATGCTAAGTGAAGTAAATAGAACAAGGAGAACATTGTATACAGAAACAAGATTAGGCAATTGTTGAGGTACAAAAGGAGACGCCAAAAGATTGGGGTTGCAGACTGTTGTTGCAAGGTGTCTCAAAAGAATTTGTAAGTTTTAACACATATCCAAGTCAAAGAGCAAAGTTTATTGTGATTGTAACACCAACTGAAGCAGGCTAAGTTCCAAAAGGATTTAGCAAAGAACCAGGAGAAAGATAAATTTATAGGACAAAGTTAGAGAGACCAGAGTTTCATGTTATCTATTTGCTAATTTTGTGGCTTACAGGTAATGAGGAGGTGGTCTATTCACTATTGTCTCAGGAACTTGGTTATCACTGACCAACACATTATCTGTCTGACAGTTAGCAATGTTTATACGACTATCCTAAGGTCAAATACTTTAGAATCATTGAAGGACAGATTGTTAGAGTAACAGCACTCTAAGGTCAGGGGAACTTAGGAGCACTGCTATATTTCCCCAGAAGCTGTATCCCATTATGATTAACTGTAATGGACTTGGCTCTTTTCACCAATGAGGTGATTCAAGGCAATTCTACTACATTTATGATGGAGAGAGTTATCCGCATATAGAGAGAGGACTATGGAGCTGAATGGATCACAATATAGTATTTTCATCTTTGTTGTTTGTTGGCTAGTTTTTTTTTTCTCATTTTTTCCCCCTTTTGATCTGATTTTTCTTGCACAGCATGATAAATGTGTTAATATGTTTAGAAGAATTGCCAAAAAAAAGTTGCCTACCTATCCAGACAATAAGGACATAATGTTTCTGAATTCCCCTTATCCAGAATTTCTCTGTTCTTTAACCAGTACTAGGTAGTCATATGAAAAGATGCTCCAAATCATTATTGATCAGAGAAATGCAAATTAAGACAACTCTGAGATACTACTAGATACTGCTCAGATAGGCTAAGATGACGGGAAAAGATAATGATGAATGTTGGAGGAGATGTGGGAAAACTGGGACACTGATACATTGTTGGTGAATGTATGAATGGATCCAACCATTCTGGAGAGCAATTTGGAACTATGCTCAAAAAGTTATCAAACTGTGCATACCTTTTGATCCACCAATGTTACTATTGGGCTTATATCCCAAAAAGATCTTAAAGAAGGGAAAGGGACCTGTATGTGCAAGAATATTTGTGGCAGCCCTTTTTGTAGTGGCTAGAAACTGGAAATTGAATGGATGCCCTCAGTTGGAGAATGGCTAAATATATTGTGGTATATGAATGTTATGGAATATTATTGTTCTATAAGAAATGACCAGCAGGATGATTTCAGAGAAGCCTGGAGGGACTTACATGAACTGATGCTAAGTGAAATAAGTAGAACCAGATCATTGTATACTTCAACAACAATACTATATGATGATCAATTCTGATGGATATAGCTCTCTTCAACAATGTGATGATCCAAACCAGTTCCAGTTGTTCAGGAATGAAGAGAGTCATCTACACCCAGAGAAAAGAACAATGGCAAATGAGTGTGGACCACAACATAGCATTTCCACTCTTTCTGTTATTGTTTGCTTGCATTTTCCTTCTCATCAGGTTTTTTGATAACTGTATACATATGTATACACATATTGTATTTAACATATACTTTAACATATTTAACATGTATTGGACTACCTGCCATCTAGGGTAGGAGATAGGGGGAAGGAGGAGAAAAGTTGGAACAGAAGGTTTTGCAAGGGTCAATGCTGAAAAACTGCCCATGCATGTTTTGTAAATAAAAAGCTATTAAAAAATACTCTGTAGTTTTGATGACTGCTGCTTTATAATATAGCTTGAGTTCTGTAAGTGCTATTCCTCTTTTGTCCCTACTTATTTTCATTATTTCTCTTGATATTCTAGATCTTTTATTTTTCCAAATGAATTACTATTTTACTAAGTTCTATAAAGTATTTCCTTGGTAACTTTATTGGTATAGCATCAAATGTGTGAATTAATTTTGGTAGTATTTATAATATTAGTACAATCTAACCATAAGCACTGAATATTCTCTCATTATTTAAGCTATTCTTCATTTCTTTAAGCAGCACTTTGTTAAATGAATTCATATAAACCATTTATATGCTCTGGGAAGTTGATTCCTAGACATTTTCAGAAGAAGTTTAGTGGAGAAAGTAGCATTTGACTCAACTTTTAAAGGATTAATAGGAATACAATGGATAGACTTAAGAAAAGTGTTCCAGAAGCAATTGGGTGGCACAGTACTGGGCCTAAAGTCAAGAAGATTCATCTTCTTGAATTCAAATCTGGGTCACCCTGGGCAAGTTACTTAGTCCTGTTTGCTTTAGTTTCTTCATCTGAACTGGAGAAGGCTCCACTTTCTTTGCCAAGAAAATCCGAAATGGCATCATGAAGAGTCAGACATGATTGAAATGACTTGACAACAAAATTCCAGGCACAGAACAAGGAAAAAGGACAGAGCAGAAGAGGTTTATCAATATATGTTTAAAAGGATAGAAAGTTTGGAAGGAATATTCATAGTATGAGATAAGAGTAGAAAGATAGATGATGCCAGATAATGGAAAACCCTGAATAACAGGTGGTAAGAGATTTGAATTTTATTTAGTAAGCACTTAAGATTTTAGAACAGAGAAGGCACAGTCCCAGATTTATGTGAGAGATTACTCCATTCAATACATTTTTATCAGAACGTAATTTTTTTTTTCTGAAAAAATGCTAAGAATTACCCTTAATTCCTCTTGACTAGGAAATCTGTGAAAATTTGTATTTCCGAAGGGAAATCTGCTATGGAGACTTTTTTTATTTTTATTTTTTTTTAAGGTTTCTTTCTTTCTTTCTTTTTTTTTTTTTTTAATAACTTTTTATTGCCAGGGTAATTTTTTACAGCATTATCCCTTGCACTCACTTCTGTTCCAACTTTTCCCCTCCCTCCCTCCCTCCACCCTCTCCCCCAGATGGCAAGCAGTCCTATACATGTTAAATAGGTTACAGTAGATCTTGGATACAATATATGTGTGCAGAACCGAACAGTTCTCTTGTTGCTCAGGGAGAATAGGATTTAGAAGGTATAAATAACCCGGGAAGAAGAGCAAAAATACAAGCAGTTTACATTCATTTCCTAGTGTTCTTTCTTTGGGTGTAGCTGCTTCTGTCCATTCTTGATCAATTGAAACCAAGTTAGATCTTCTCTTTGTTGAATAAATCCACTTCCATCAGAATACATCCTCATACAGTATCGTTGTTGAGGTATATAATGATCTCCTGGTTTATGGAGCCTTTTAAAGTTGGACTTTAAAATTAGAACTTTTATCCATTATTGAAGTTGCCAGTGTAGTTGCTAGGCAGCATCTTGGCTTTGCTCTTGTGCCAGCTAGCTTTTGCTGTACCAGTTGAACTTACTCTTCTTTTGAGAAATCATGCTGCTAAGTAAGTTGTTTCTCTACTGTAAAACATATGGTACTTTCTATAATTTTGCCTAATACTTTTGAGTGGTTTCAATTAACCTATTCCTTTTTTCCTCCCCCCTCCCCCATTTTGCTTGCTAAATTCAATAGACTATTTTCAGTCCTTACCATACTTCACCTAATTTGACTCTATGGTTCACCCTCTTTTTTAGGTCATTTCTGCCTGCCCTAACTTCCATAAAAAGATTTTCTTTTAATCCTCTTCTTTCCTCTGTGTTTCTTTTCAGTCACCTTTGATGGATCATCATTAATCTCCTTTCCAGCAAGTATCGGCATCCCTAAAGATTCTATATTGCCATTTTTCAGGACAGTGTTAGTTTCCTTTTAGTCTTTCTATCCTCACACAGTCCTAGCACAATTTATTAGCTTTTTTTTTTTTTTTGAATCGAGATCTATGATTTCAAAGGTCTAGGAAGCTCTGGATGAGAGAATTACTTCAGCCAATGCAGAAATGCAATTGTTGTATAAACTCATAGTTTTAAGAGTTGCCAAGAATACTGATAAGTAATCCATCTAGAGTCACAAAGCTAGTATGTATCAGTAGTGAGATTTGAACCAAGTCATCACAAGTCCCAGTTAAGTTCTCCACCCACTATTCCACACCATCATTTTCCCCACACTGTCACTTTCATTAAGCATGTTTTAGGTGCTTAATGTTTGTTCAATTGAATTAAATGTTTTACATAAGATAAAATTTTAGCAGGAACTTTTATGGGGTGCTAGGTGGCACAGTGGATAGAATACCACATCTAGAGTCAGAAAGACTCATATTCATGAGTTCAAATCTGCCCTAGCCAAGGTATTTGCTAATAATGTGACCCTTTGCATCAGTTTTCTAATCTGTAAAATGAACTGGAAAAATAAATGGTAAACCACTCCAGTATTTTTACCAAGAAAACAACAAAGAGTCACAAAAAGTTGAACACAATTGAGCAATAGCATGTTAACTTCATTATCTTTTACATATGTCTATTAAAAGTGTAATCAAGTAGGGAATAAATGCTGGACTTTTAAGTTAATGGCAATTTGGGTTCAAATCCTACCTTTTAACATTTAATAGCTGTTATCATGAGCCAATCACTTGATCATGCTCAGCTTCATATAGCAATATAGAATTTATAGGATTGGTGACAAAAAACATTTAGGACATAAAAATAAAATTTAAATGTCTTATCTCACTTTGGTTAGTATATTGTTTTTGGGTGTAGAAAACTCACTTAGCAATGTTTATTAAATACTTACTAAAAGCCATGTTCTGGATATGGTGATTGAGATGAGATAAGAGGAATAAGCCTACATAATCCTCAAATTAATTGCCTTTGAAAGGATGTGAAAATGGAGATTTGTTGGAATCTTTACAAAGTGTTAAGCCATTAGAGTTGATAGGGACAATAATTATCTAATTTAGCATGGTTCAATATGATTGATTTGATCTTAGGAGGAGATATTTTGGGCCAGAACTTGAAACAAGGTACTAAGTACAACTGCTAGAAACGACGCTTGTGTTCACACCTTTAGAGAGCTCATAGAAGCAAGAAATATTTAAGTACTCATTGGAGTTCACATGTTTGGGAGATTTCAGAGAGCATGCTGGGAGATATCCCACAATCCCACTCTCAGAGAAGTAGCATAATTACAGCTCCAGTGAGCCATTCAAAAGAATTACTTGGGAACATTCCCAGGGGTCGGAGAGGAGCACTCTGGGAGGAAGCCCACAAACCCTCTGTCCGAGGCAAGAGAGATTCATTGCATCTTCTACCTTTGGATTTGGAGACATTCAGGCAGAGCTCTTAGAACCAAGCAGAGAGATAGGCCTCTGAGTTAACTGGGCTATACTGAAGGACACAATAAAAGATCTGAACTTTTATCACCTGGCTGTGTTTTGGAAAAGAAACACCAACAGAGATTGGTGGTATCAATAGTGACCATAGGAAGGACTTACGTTCAAATTCAGAAATATATAACATATGGAAATTTAAACATATTTTGATTCATATTCTACTGAAGAAGACATTTGTATACATCAACTACAGGTCTACTTTTCCAACTAAATACAATTTTTAATAAGAATTTCTCCAATGAGTAGAAACTAAACAGACATTTTACAAACAACATTACACAGTAGCATACATTTTACCAACACAAAGGTTCAAATAATACCAAAAAATACATATTATTTGTTGATCATAAAAAAGCATTTAATTTGATAGAAGCAGATAAGTGGTGCACTGGATGAGTGCTGGATTTGGAGTAAGGAAGACATGAATTCAAATCCAGCCAGCCTTAGACTCGTACTAGCTATATTACCTTGTGCAAGTGACTTAACCTCCACCTTAGTTTTCTCAACTGGAAATGGGAATAATAGCTCTTCTTATAGATGTTGAGGATAAAATGAGCTATTGGTAAAGAACTTAGTACAATGCCTGGCATTCTTCTTATATTCTAATTCTTAAAGCAAAATAGTTTATGGCTCTCTTCCAATAAGGACTGTGTGTCCCATGCATATATCAGCATTATTTAAGATTCCTAGATAGCTGTGACAGAATTAAACTTTACTGGAGAACCATGAAGATATGTATGAAAGATATGTTTGCTAAGGGCATTTGCTATGGTGGTTCAACACAGGGTTCAAGTTCAAGGGGGATTCTTGATTAATGTTGATGTATTCTTACAGTGATCTTGTCTGCAGGATGCATTAAACCTCAGAATACTGCAAAACCTCAGAGAAACAATCTGTTGCCATTCAAAAGACTCTTGTTTATTACCAACTTTCTACAAAGAAAATATCAAGCAGGTGAAAATATGTAATATTAAGATTGACAATTATGATTTGTAAATAAAAAAAAATGGATAACCTACAGAGGTTCTATATTGCTTTCAGGAATATTTAAGATGCCTTTAATGATACCAGCATTCTTTCATTTTTTGAAAGTAGAAATTTTATTTTATTTTCAGGTTTATATTCTTTCCCTCCTTGCCTCCACTAAGCAAGAAAAGCAAGACATTAAATATGTATAGTCAAGCAAAACAAATTCCTGCAATGGCCATGTCAAAAAAATTTGCCTCAATCTGAACTTTGATTCTATCACCTCTCTTACTAGAGTTAGTGAGCATTTTCATAATGAGTTCTCTGGAATTAGGTTTGGTCAAAACACTTCCATATTAGCTATGTTGCAAAAGAAAATGAAGAAAAAGGAGGAGAAAAGAAGGAGAGCAGGAGGAAAAAACAAAGGATAAAATATGCTTTAATTTGTATTCAGGCTCTATATCTTTATTTCTCTGGAGATGGTTAGCATTTTTCATCAGACGTTCTTTGGAATTGTCTTAGATCATTGAATTACTGCTCACTTAACTTGGCATCAGTTCATGTAAAACATCTCAAGCTTTTCTGAAAACATTATGCTCATTTCTTACAGCACAATAGCATTCCATCACAATCTTATAACAGAATTTGTTCAGCCATTTCCCAATTGATAGGCAACCCTTGATTTCCAATTTTTTGCTACCACAAAGAGAATTCCTACACAGATATTTGTAAATATAAGTCATTTTCCTTATTTCAAATCTCATTGTGATACAGACCTAATAATGGCATTAATGGGTTAAAGGTTATGCAATTTTATAACCCCTTTGGGCACAGTTCTAAATTGCTCTCTAGAATGGTTAGATCAGGTCACAACTTCATCAAAAGTGCATTAGTATTCTTATTTTTTCCACATTCCCTCCAATATTTATCATTTCCCTTTTTCTGTCATAGACGCCAATCTGAGAAGTGTGAAGTAACACCTCAAAATTGTTTTAATCTGTATTTCTCTAATCAAAAATGCCTGCATCTTTTGATTTCCTTCACAGGCTAATTGTACAATAATTCAGAGCCCGATTGTTTTTGTACAGCAAAATAACGGTTTGGTCATGTATATTATTTTGTATTTAATTTATACTTTAATATATTTAACATGTATTGGTTCATCCTGCCATCTAGGGGAGGAGGTGGGGAGAAGGAGGGGAAAAATTGGAACAAAAGGTTTGGCAATTGTCAATGCTGTAAAATTACCCATGCATCTAACTTGTAAATAAAAAGCTATTAAAAAGAAAAAAACCAAGAAAAAAAAACAAAACCAAAAATGCTTTAGAACATTTTTTTAAAAACTATACACAGCTTTGATTTTTTTCCTTTCAAAACTAGTCATATTCTCTGACCTCATTCTTTTAAATTCAACTCAATTCTCCATTTATTTGAGAAATGAGGCCTCCCAGAGAAAACTGCTGCAATTTTCCCAATTTTCTCCTTTTCTTCTAATCTTTATTGCATTTTTGTTTGTGCAAAACCTTTTAAATTTGACATAACCAAAATTATCAATTTTATAGCCTGTAACATTCTCTTTTAGCAATAAATTTTTCCCTTATCCATAAAGCTCACAGGGAAATAATTCTATGCTGCCCTAATTTGCTTATGATATCTTTCATGTCTAAGTATTTTTTATCTCAGTACACAGTGTAAGATGGTCTATACCCAGTTTCTACCAAAATGACTTATAGTTTTCCCAGCAATTTTTGTGAAAGTGATCTTTTGGTCATTTACAGTAGTAAATTTACATATTAATATAATCAATTCCACTAATCTACCATTCTAATTTTTAATCAGTACCAAATGGTTTTGATGATTACTACTTCCTAAAGCAGCTTGAGATCACTTTTTTCATGGATTCTTTTGATATCCTTGACCTTTTGCTCTTCCAGACAAATTTTCTAATTTGATTGGTATGGCACTGAATAAGTAATTCAGGTAGAATTGTCATTTTTAACATTTGGCCTACCCACAAGCAATTAATATTTTTCTAATTGCTTAGGGCTAATTTTATTTGTGGCATTGCTTCTGGGTTGAAAATGAGTAAATTCTTTTGGTGAACTTGTAAGAGGTTAGGGACAGAGTGTCCACAGTACCCATAGCATAGACAGACATGGATGGGTTATCTGTATTATAATTGGAAGAAATAATCACATTTCTGAAATCACAGATCTGTTTTGAGTATTCTGCTAGTGGCTTTAACCAATACAGAACATCTTATTGTAATTTAATGTTACTCTGTTATTTTTCTTGGCCATGAATGGCTCAGAATAACATTTTATATAATGTTTACTATGTGCCAGCTACCATGCTAAGTGCTTTACAATTATTATCACAAAAACCCTTTGAGATAGGAGCGATAGTTACCACCATTTTACAAATAAGGAAAAAAGGCAAACAATGATCAAGTGACTTGCTCAGGATTACATAGCTAATAAGTGTCCAAAGTAGGATTTGAACTCAGGTCCTTCTTACACGTAGGTCCAGCTTTCTATCCACTGGGCCATCAAGTTATGTATACTACTTGTATAAATGTACAAAGTCTTAAATAGCAATTTTGTCATCTGGTGTTGGTGTTAATTCAAGAGTTGATAGAGACAATAATTATCTAATTTAGCATGGTTCAGTGTGATTGATCTGATCTTACAAGGAGATATTTTGGGCCAGAACTTGAAACAAGGTACTAAGTGGAACTGATAGAAACAATGCTTGTGTTCACACCTTTATATTGCTCATATAAGCAAGAAGCTCCCAGGGCCAAAGGGCACTCTGGGACAGACACAGAGCACTCTGGGAGAGCCAGAAGCCCTCTCTTGGAGGCAAGACAGATTCATTCCAACTTTCACCTTGGTGCTGGCTGGAGATATTTGGAAGAAGAGAAGCCGAAGCTGGCAGAGGCAAAAGATTAGCAACGAGAGCTCTCGGAACCAAGGAAAGAGATAAGAAATAAATGTTTGGATTTTATCAGCTGGCTATATTTGAGGTGATTATTACTTTGAACTGAAACTAAGGCTGCCTCCAGAAAACCTCCCCAAGAAACTTGCTCCCACAGAGAATGATTATATTATATAAAAGAAGAGAACACCACAACCTGGGACAAACTGAGAATTAGGAAACTTCATTTTAACATATTTTGGAGAAAGAAAAGACAGCTGGGTGGCAAAAAGCAGGAAACCTCATCTTCCTGTGTTCAAATATAGTATCAAAACACTTATTAGCTACGTAATCCTGGTCAGACCCTATTTGCTTCAGTTTCATCATCTAAAAAATGACATGGAGAAGGAAATAGCAAACAATTCCTGTATCCCAAATAAGTTATCTCATGAGGAGATGAACACAACTGAAAAATGTTTGAACAACAACAGATTGATGAAAAAACAGAACCTTTGGTATAGGGATGGGCAGTTAATCTTTGAATATTTATTAAATGTCTATCATGTGCAAGGTACTCTTTGAAAATGTTGGAAATATTAACAATGGTAAAGGATAGTCCCAGCTCTCAAGCTCACAGTGTAATGTAGGAATCAATATGCAAATCACTTTGACAGTGTCTAATTACTTGTTTATACATTAAATCCTCCCAGTACTGTTTGTTTTTTTTTTTGTTGTTGTTTTTTTTTTTGTTTGTTTGTTGGTTTTTTGTCTTTGTAGCACCAACTGCATTGTGTGTTCAATAAATGTTGAATTTAAGGACCAAAGTTCTTTCTTATAAAAAAAAAAATCAGACTTCATTCTACTTTTCATAAAACAATCTCTACAAGCAATTTTAGCTTGTATTTTAATTCAGATAAATTTTAGACTTTATTACAATTTTAACACAGATTTCTTAAAAATACAGTAATATAGGATAACATACATATACAGGCCATTAATACTCTTGGGATACTCTTATAACATAACTGACAATTTTGTTATTTATGACAGCTGATGATTTGTTACAAAATTTCTTAAAATGTGTTTATTATTTCTTCCTTTTGTTTGAAAGTAAATATCTGGGTGGCCTACCTGTACCTGATCTAAAACTATATTATAAGTGGTCACCAAAACCATTTGGTATTGGCTAAGAAATAGACTAATTGATCAGTGGAATAGGTTAGGTTCATAGGACAAAATAGTAACTATAGCAATCTAGTGTTTGACAAACCCAAAGATTCCAACTTTGGGATGAGAATGCACTATTTGACGAAAACTGCTGGGAAAATTGGAAATTAGTATGGCAGAAACTAGGCATTGACCCACACTTAACACCGTACACCAAGATAAGATCAAAATGGGTTCCTGACCTCGGCATAAAGAATGAGATTATAAATAAATTAGAAGAACATAGGATAGGTTTACCTCTCGGTCCTGTGGAGGAGGAAGGGATTTGTTACCAAAGAAGAACTAGAGATCACTATTGATCACAAAACAGAAAATTTTGATTATATCAAGTTAAAAAGCTTTTGTACAAACAAAACTAATACAAACAAGATTAGAAGGGAAGTAATAAACTGGGAAAACATCTTTACAATTAAAGGTTCTGATAAAGGCTTCATTTCCAAAATATATAGAGAATTGACTCTAATTTATAAGAAATCAAGCCATTCTCCAATTGATAGATGGTCAAAGGATACAAACAGACAATTCTCAGATGAAGAAATTGAAACTATTTCTAGCCATATGAAAAGATGCTCTAAGTCATTATTAATGAGAGAAATGCAAATTAAGACAACTCTGAGATACCACTACACACCTGTCAAACTGGCTAGAATCACAGAGAAAGATAATGACAAATATTGGAGGGGATGTGAGGAAACTGGGAGACTGATGCATTGTTGGTGGAATTGTGAACAGATCCAACCATTCTGGAGAGGAATTTAGAACTATACTCAAAAAGTTGTCAAACTGTGCATACCCTTTGATCTAACTGTGTTACTACTGGGCTTATATCTCAAAGGGATATTAAAGAAGGGAAAGGGACTTGTATGTGCCAAAATGTTTGTGGCAGCCCTTTTTGTAGTGGCTAGAAACTGGAAACTGGGTAGATGCCCATCAATTGGACGCTGAATATATTGTGGTATATGAATGCTATGAAATGTTACTGTTCTGTAAGAAATGACGAGTAGGATGAATACAGAGAGGCTTGGAGAGATTTACATGAACTGATGCTAAGTGAAATGAGAAGAACCAGGAGATTATACACTTCAACAGTTCTATATGATGATCAATTCTGATGGACGTGGCTATCATCAACAATGAAAGGCTCCAAATCAGTTCCAATTGAACAGTAAGTAACAGAACCATCTATACCCAGCAAAAAAAACCCTGGGAAATGAGTGTGGACCACAACATAGCATTTACATTCTTTCTGTTATTGTTTGCTTGCATTTTTGTTTTTCTTCTTAGGTTACTTTTACCTTTTTTCTAAATATGATTTTTCTTGTGTAGGAAGACAACTGTATAAATATGTATACATATTATTTAACATATATTTTAACATATTTAACATGTATAGAACTACCTGCCATCTAGGGGAGGGGATGGAGGGAAGGAGGGAAAATGTTGGAATAGAAGTTTTTGCAAGGGTCAATTTTGAAACCCATGCATATGTTTTGTCAATAAAAAGCTATAATAATAATAAAAAAAAAGGAAATAACTTTGTAGTGAAGGTACCAAATCCCAAAGACCAATGGATAATTTGACATCATTCTTTCTAAATCCGATTTTTCTTGTGTAGCAAGACAACTGCATAAATATGTATATATATATATACATATATATATATATAGTCAATAAAAAGCTATAATAAAAAAGAAAGCAAATTTCTGGAAGAAAATAATTCACTCCATCTTGTTCTATAGCAGCTATTTTCTTATGTATGTTCCCTGCATGAATTTCAAAGATCAGTTACCACACCTGGTTTCCTTCAGTTGTCTTATTTCCTTCTCCAATATAAACAAAAAAAAGAATTTCAGAGACTTTAAAATGTCTCCATCCCTTATCCAGTCTGACAAGTGCTTCTGTTTAATTTAGTAAGCAAGAAAATTCCCTTATCTCTCTATGTTCTATAGCAAAGGAAATAAAATAATTTTCTTTAACAAGCAAAGCATTTTTTTATTTTTACGACCAGCTATGCTTATTGTAGTGACCATTTTTTTCTGTTTCATATAATATATAAATATTGTTTGCTGAATTGTGAATGTGGCACTCCCCATCACCTGCTGATACTCTTAAGTGTAATAAAGCCTTCCTCTGTAACTCATTCCTATCTTTCCTCCCTCCCTCCTCCTTTCCTTTCTTCTTTCTTCTATCCATCCCTTCCACTTTGGCCAGAAGTAAAGCAGTTAAGGAAAAGGTTATTACAAAAAGGAAAAAAAAAAAAAGGGATGCTAGAAGGAACAGATTTTCTTCATCAGTGAGTAAGCATTTGTTAATAAACACCTTATTTTTAATCATGTCTGACTCTTCATGATCCTATGAACTATACTGTTCAAGGAGTTTTCTTGGCAAAGATACTGGAGTGGTTTCCTATTTCCTTCTCTAAAGTATTAAAGCAGAAGTTAAGTGATTTGACCAGAGTTACATAGTGTCTGAAACCAAATCTCAACTCAGTTCTTCCTGACTCTAGGCTCTATTTATTCAGCCCTTTGCCTATTAAACACCTATTCAGTGTTTAAATCTGATAGACTAAAGAGAAAACAACTTCCTTAAACTATCAAAATCCTTTACAATCCTCTTTTGTAAAATGATTTGGATGAAAGGAAATATTTTGCTTCTGTCCAACAAAATGTGCTAAGACATCACTGGAGCAAAAAGAGCAAATATAGAACAAAAGGGAATTATGTTAATTTATCATAAAAATTCTTTTTCTTTTTCCCCTCTCTCAAAACAGAAATATTTATGCATAGCCAAAATATTAAATAATATTTTGGTTAAATGTGTTTCAATGTAGCATCATAAGACAGCTATTAACTTTTTTCGTTCAAATGGACTAAGACCAAAACTTAGCAATCTACTTAGAGCAAATAAGTTCCTTAGCTACTCTTATATCCAGGTCTTTTAATAAAATGAAAATTTCTTTTGTATATTCTTCAAGTGATTAAAAAGTTTTTATTCTACTTCATTTTCAGCACAAATTATTTTTTAAAATTAATATATCAAGACTATTGTTCTATAAACCTAAAGCTTGAACAGGTTTATAAATGGATTAATCTTATCTTTATAGAAGTGAGCATGAATTTGAGGATCTTTAAATTTTTTAGAAGCCCACCAAATATAGACATTTTTTAAAAGATAGGTTTTACTATAAAATGAATGTTTTATGTTTGATACTATCTTCAAGAAAAATAATCAACACCTTTCAAAATACTCCACCACAGACCAGTTCTACTCCTTTGGAGTCTTGGCTCTAAGAATCATATCCTCCAACTGAAGGATTAGAAAGCAGCTTCCTTAAATTTCCTTCTAACGATGTGTGCAATCACACTTCCTGGAATCTCTTGCTGTATGTTTTTAGAAGTACAACCACAAGTGAATCCTCCAGAGCTAAGTTACTCTTCCATAGGTGGATCCATCTTTATTTAGCAAGGTTGGTTCCCTTGGATTTAAACTCAGACCATGTTATAATTTCTGTCAAAGTATTCCCTGACATTTTTGTATGCAAATAGACTATTAAAAGCCTAATGTCCTTGATAAATGTCTGACATTCTTAATTTCACCAGATTGGGTTCCTCAAATGTTCCTAGATTGTTCCCCATCTTCCCCACCCCAAACTATTTTAAAAAGAGGTTAAAAAAAGGTTAGACCTTTAATTTTCAGAAATCATATTATTTAAAAGCCCTTCTAAAAGCTGCACATATGTACTTGACTATACAGCTTTGTCTGTTTGGAGCCAGGATGGAGCAGCTGATTTCTTGTCAGAAAAATTTGGGTTTAAATCCCATTTTTAATGCTTGCCAGCTGTGGCATATGTGGCTATGGGCAAGCCACTTAATCTTAGTTTCCTCATCTATAAAATGGAGATAATAGGGAAGAGAATACTTATATTATAGGGATGTGAGGAGGACCTGAGTTCAAATCTGACCTCAGATACTTAACACTTCCTAGCTGTGTGACTCTGGGCAAGTCACTTAACTGCAATTGCTTCAGAAAAAAAAAAAAAAAAAAAGATTTATAAAACACTCTTCAGAACAATCCTATAAAGCAGAATTTAAGTATTTTTGTCCTCATTTTTTAGATGAAAAAACCAAGACTGAAAAAGCTTAATCAAATTGGCAAAGAGTCCAAGTTTGGTGAAGTTCCTTTACTTGTCACCATTATTTAGGCAAACTGCTAAGCCTTTTAAGATTCAGTCACTTTCCTGATTTATTTTCTGGAGCTACAGAGTGACTCTGGATTTTTGCTGTCTTTAAGGATTTCCACAGGGACTGTGAAGAATGATAAAATATTTTTTCACAGTGCACCTTCCCACTGCAAAGCAAAGGTTAAGGGAAGGATGGAAAAGAAAAAGAAAAGCAGGAGAGTTTAATTTGGGAGGAGAAAGGATATAGAAATTATTTTCTGATGTAACCACTAAAATACAATTAACGCATTTTTATGGCAAAATCTTGAATCTACTTGCCACAGGTTTTTCTGAAGCTAAAAAAAAAACCCCAAACTATTAGTTAGTGCAAAGGTCCATGGATGAAAAAGAACATTTTTATTTTTATAGTTTTAAAAGTTATTCATTTACCAAATAAGGAAAATAATTTCAATTTACGTGACTTTAAAGCACTAAGTCAGAACAAGTTATAAGGCAACTAAATAAAATGGTTCTATTGTAAAGATAATTTTTCCTTTTGTTTCTATAGTTTATGCATAATATTGTAAGCCCAGGAAGAAGTAAGCTATTTGACTCCTCACTGCCTGGACCCATTTGAGTTTCTTGAACAAAACTGGACTACTAGTGGCTATGCCTAGGGACAGTTAAGTCTCTTATCAGAATTCCATTGGCCTATACCTTTTTAGTCTCTTCATTCACTATATCCATTTTGCCAACACGGGCATACCCCCTTTTCCTTTTCAGGTTCACAAAATCATTGCCTCCAGAAAGGGCAAAATCAATTACCTAATACTCTATTCAAAAATGTAGAGAATGATACATGAAAGATTTTAACATTAGCAATAATCACAAGTGTAGCTTCTGATAGAGCCAGACATCCTGGAGAAGGAAGTCAAATGAAACAGATGATTGGTTTAAGATTGGAAAGAAGTATGACAAGGCTGTACACATTTATTTAGCTTATATGTAGACTATATCATGCAACACAGCAGGCTGAATAGATCACAAACTGGAGTTAAAGCTGCTGGAAGAGACATCAATCTCACATATGTAGACAATGATGACAGAAAGAGAACTGAAATTAAGAAGCCTCTTGAAACAACAACAAAAAACCCTAAGATTTTGGCATCTTATCCCATCATTCCTTGTCAAGTATAAGGTAAACAGAAGCAGTATCAGACTTTATATTTCTGGACTCAAAGATCATTGCAGATGGTAATTTCAGTCATGAAATTAAAAGACACTTGCTCCTTGGAAAGAAATTATGGGAAATCTGGATAGCGTATTAAAAAGCAGATTACCTTGCCTAAGAAAGGTCCATATAGTTAATACTGTAGTTTTTCCATGTACAACTGTCAGAGTTGGATGATAAGGTAAAGTGAGTCTTGCAGAAGTGATGCTTTTGAATTGTGGTGTTAGTAAAAACTTTTAAGTCTATTGAACATCAAAAACATCCAATCAGTCAATACTTGAAATTCATTCTGGCTATTCACTGGAAGGTCAAATATTGAAGTTTAGGCTTAAATACTTTGGCCACATAATGAGAAGACAGGATTCACTGGAAAAGAGCCTGATGTTGGGAAAGATTGAAGGCAAAAGGAGAAGGGGACAGCTGGGAATGAAATGGAAAAATAAACAGACTTGGAGAGGTAGTGGATGGATAGAAGTACCACAGAATTGATTTAACAGTAAGTTATTGTATTATATTGTTATTTTTCACACCCAAAATCCTGAACGTGTAGTCAAGATTCTCCAGTGTAAGTGGTCTACTGGACTAACATGCAAGGCTTATTGAGAACTAGGTCAGTCATTTCAGTTGTGTCTGACTCTTAATGAAGCCATTTGAGGTTTTCTAGGTAAAGATACTGGGTTCTTTCTCTAGCTTATTTCACAGATGAAGAAAGTGAGGCAAACAGGGTTAAATGACTTGCTGAAGCTCACATAGCTATTAAGTAACATTGGAGATCAGGTACTCCTGATTCCACTGTGTGGCACTCAATCCACTATGCCTGGCTAACTGAGAGCAAAAGACTATCTTTCTTTTGTATTCATAGCATAGAAATAAGTACCAAATAAATGCTTTTCATCCACTCATCTAATCCCCCTAGCAGAAAGTTATTTGAGAGTTGACAGTTTTGTTTTTGTATTCCTAGGACCTATCAAAAAGTCTTAGGGGTTTAACATTTGTTGAACGGAATTATATTCATATTCTTACATGTAATCTATTATAACCCTAATGTGGAGTCTTTTCATGATCATATTGTGACTTTAACATTTCTTAAC
Source organism: Sarcophilus harrisii (assembly GCF_902635505.1). NCBI lineage: Eukaryota > Metazoa > Chordata > Mammalia > Dasyuromorphia > Dasyuridae > Sarcophilus > Sarcophilus harrisii. The sequence continues at coordinate 57,311,913 of NC_045430.1, forward strand.
ATACTAATTTTTCTTCTCTTACTACACACTTCTACCATGATTCCTTACTGCAAAAAAATTAATGCATTTCCCATTCTTCTGATAAGATATTTCCCAGAGTAGTACATTACTACATTCTTATATAAATGTTCAAATCCACCATTCCAGGATTTGATACTTTTATATGATATTTAACTACAGTAAGATATTTTCAAGAATTTGTAAGCAGTTTTAACTAACTCAAGTTTCCTATTATAGCTGAAACTTCACCAAGAACAGCATAGTTTTGTCATTTGTTAATTTATTTTCCATTAAGTTATTCCATCTCTCCCTATGCTTAACCTTTTCTGGACTTAATCTTTGTCCTTACTGAGCTCTGCAACTTTTTTACACTTCCTTCCCTACTTAGGCCATCAGCTCTGACTATATACTCTCTTTCCTTTCCAATCATAACTCTTAGTTAAAATTCTACATTCTATGTTGGAGATGTGGGAAAACTGGGACACTAATACATTGTTAGTGGAGTTGTGAACTGATTCAACCATTCCGGAGAGTAATTTGGAACTATGCCAAAAGGACTATCAAACTGTTTTGATAGCAGCAGTGTGTGCAAAAATATGGCAGCCCTTTTTGTAGTGGCAAAAAACTGGAAACTGAGTGGATGCCCATCAATTGGAGAATGGCTGAACAAGTTATGGTATATGAATGTTGTTGAATATTATTATTCTATAAAAAATGATCAGCAGGATGATTTCAGAGAGGCCTAGAGACACTTGCATGAACTGATGCTAAATGAAATGAGCAGAACCAGATAATTATACATGGTGCCAGCAAGATTATATGATAATCAGTTCTGAAGGACTTGGCTCTTTTCAACAGTGAGGTGATTCAGCCCAGTTCCAATGGTCTTATGATGAAGAAAGCCATCTGCACCCAAAGGACAGTGGGAACTGAATGTAGACCCCATAGTATTTTCATTCTTTTTGTTGTTTGCTTCCATTTTGTTTTCTCTTTTTTCCTTTTTGATCTGATTTTTCTTGTGCAGCATATTTATGGAAATATGTGTAGAGAACTGCCCATGTTTATCATAATGTATACTGGATTACTTGCTGACTAGGGAGGGAAAATTTTTTTAAAAATTAGAACACAGGGTTTTGTAGGGGTAAATGTTGAAAATTGTGTATATATTTTGAAAATAAAATTCTATAATTAAAAAAAAATAAAAAAAGAAACTCTTACATTCTACTCTCAAATTCCGTTTTCCCTTGTCCTATTCATGAAACCATGATCATTGAGTTAACTAAAAATTTATATTATCTAATCTCAGTTGGACCCTTGCTTCAGTAGCACAATTCCACTATTCTTCCCTAAGTTCTATTCTATATACCACAGCAGCTGCTCCAAAACTTTTCTTCTCAAATGTTTTATAAATTACCTCTTCCTTCCAAACACTTTTTCAGCCAGGGAATCTTGCCTCATCCTTTATCAGAAATATTGAGACCATTTGCTAAGGCCTTCTTCCCTTTTCATCTCACAGCCATCTGACATAATTTCATAGTAGTGAGAAAATGAACTTTTCTCCTCCCCACTTTCGTACAGGTGTGGAACACTGCAGATTTATTAAGACTCAATATGTTGGTTACAGAATAGTTCAACTGCCTTTTTTGGTTTTATAAAAAACTGTCAAAAAAAACACAATGTGCTAGATAGGGAAGGGGGTAGAATATAAGTGCTGCAAAAATTAGGGGATAAGTAGAAAAATAAAAAAGCAAACAGACTTGTTAAATAACAATTGGGAATAAAAGTGACAAGAAGGGAAACAAATTTGATGTAATGTAAAGGAAATTATGCAGTAGGTCCCTATGACAAAAAAAAATCCTATCTTCCAGTAAGTCTCTCATCAGAAAATAAAGGAAGCACATTCCCAGGAGTACCATGGTAATTAAGCATTAACACCTCAAACAGAAACTGTAAATTGCAATCTTATATTACTTTACAGATACTTAAAAGAAAGGTCTTTATGAAAGATTTCAGAAGCAATCTACTGAAATCAATAAATTAATTTCTACACAGCAACAACAAATTAGCCAGTAGGGTACATGTGATTTACATTAAAACACATGCAAGACATCTGGGTTGGTTTTTTTTTACCCTTAGGAGTCAAGTCTCCCCTCCCCCCCATTGTGAGAAGACAAAAGAAAGTGTAACTACCCATTTTATTAAACTTTTCCCACTAAACAGGTAGAAATAAGAATGCTTTTATATGGATACAGCTTATTAGGATCTAAAAACATTATTTAAGTTAGGACAGTTATGTATGGTAGATTTATGAAAAACCATAGGAAAATCTAGAGTTACAAAAATTGTTTCCACAGACATATTTGTTTAAATCACTGCAAATATGGTAAGCCAGTAGCAGGCACAGCAGTGTTTTTATATGAGAAGTTAAGATTTCTTCATGCAATTTCTGGTCCCTCTTCTATGTTAAAATTCAAGGATGCCACAGATGTATGTATTTAGCTCCAGAAACCAATACAAAAAATTCTTACTAAAAAAAAAAAAAAACCAAACCCAACAACAAAAAAAACTCCACTCTATTTAAAACCTCTTTTTGCTCCAACAGCTCTATTCAATTGGAAAGCTGCATGCTTAGGTCCTGGAAGATATGTTTGTTTTTTTTCCTATAGAATTTTCTTTTCTGAAATGTTTCCAGCTTATGATTATGGGAAGATAAAATGCAAAGTTAATTAAATCCCTACATGTAAGGTGGGTGAAATGATTGTTTTGAGGTTAAATCTTGGAATCACAAAGTACAACTAGACTGTTTTAGTCTCCAAATGATGGAAATTGACAACTGTTCATTCTATGGGCCAGAGAGCCCATGCCGCACTAGGAAGCAAGAGAGCAATGAGGATCGAAGAAAACAAGTTCACAGCATTGTTATCAAGAATAGGCTTTCCCGATATGTATTTTGTCTCACCCGTTGGTTGGCTGACAACTGTGTGAGTACTTTCATCCCAACCTGAAGTGGAAAAGAAGGAAACACAGTTGGAGGTTCCACTTAAAATTTATAGATAATAATACTGAAATGAGGCACAAGCAAACAATTTCTTAAGTATACATGCAACCATCTTGATCTCTATGCCATGGAAAGGAATCAAGTTTGGACTTTGGTGGAGACTCAACCTGTGGGTCAAGTTAAAGCAATAATTTCATCATCACCCCAGCTGTTAGCATGGTGCCTACCACACTTAAATGCTTAATAAATGTTTATTAATTTATTGATTCACAATGAAGATTTGTAAAAAAGCAAAACAAAACAAAAAAAAACCCCACTTTTGATAAAGTAAATTTCGTTATTTACTCAATTCAGTCATGTAGAATTTTTCATGACCCTAATTGGGATTTTCTTGACATAAGATAGTGGAATAGTTTACCATGTCCTTCTCCAACTCATTTTACAGATAAAAATGTCACCTGTTATCTACAGAAATGATCCAAGTAAATCAAATGAGGAATAAAATAAAATCATGAACAGTTAAGAATAAAGTTCATACAAAAAAATTCAAATATTTACATTTTCATAAAAGCAGAGCTAAACAGCTGCAAGATCTTTGCTCTGTTTTCTTCCTCTGTTTTTTTTTTTTTTTTTTTTTTTTTTTTTTTTGCCTATGTATATTTGAAGGGAGAAGAGAAAGAGGGAGAAAGGAAAATCTGGAGCTGTGATTTCAGTGATCCAGAAAACTCCTTCTAAAAGACTGAGACTGGAAATCTATGTACAAATTTTACTTATATTGCTTGGAGCACTAGTGTGTCACATCTTCTTGGTTCTAAGCCTGGTCCTTTATTTTATATGCCATGCACAGGTCTCTCTGTATATAAAGGATTTTACTGTCGTTATTTAAAAAAAACCCCTGTAAATATTCCACTTCTGCTTTCTTCACTTGGCATTACTAACATATGTCTTAAGTTCCCTTTTGCCTTTTATATTTGCAATCTTGAATAGCAAAAGGGTAATTCTGCCTCTGATAATTACTGGGCAAGTCACTTCTCCACCTCCTTGGTTTTTTGAGGATTGTGTCTCAAGTTCCTTATTGTATTAAAAGTTATTCCATTGGCTACAACTCCACAACTTATTCCCCAACTTTTAGGTGTGGGGTTAGTTTTTCATCTTTATAAACAAAACTGGTATTAATATTTTTGCCAAGACATTTCCTAAAACTTGGGCTTACAAATGGGATCATGGGTCAAAGGAATATGATCATTTTTGTAAACTTCATATATGGATTGATCTTTCATTCTTCTGCATTTTCCCCCAATTCCTTACAGACCAATATAGTTAAAGTGAAGTTTAAAATAATGTTAAGTATACTTACCAGAATACTGCATTGTTGCTCCTAAGTATGAATCAATAACTGATCCTAATAAACCAGCCATTCCTGCAAATGCAACAACTGGCCATTGGGGAGCAGAAGATTCCAAATCATTCACAAAAATCAGCTGTGAAAAGAAATAGGCAATGCCCACCAAAGACCCACCAAGAAAGCTGGAGAGAAAGCCTACCGCAGTGACCCCTCCATTGGTACCTAAAAAACATAAAAAGTCTCCATTGGATTATGAAATGTCATTGGGCAGTTTAAAAAAGAAATTGACAACCATTATGATTACTGTTTACAATTACAGATATAAATGTGATGACAACTGAAGTATCAAAGTCATCAGGACAGAGAAGTAATGGATAAGAGTGCTGAACCTGGAGTCAGGAAGACCTAAGTTCAAAAGTGTATGTAGTATGCTCAAAAAGTTATCAAACTGTGCATACCCTTTGATCCAGCAGTGTTACTACTGGGATTATATCCCAAAGAGATCATAAAGAAGGGAAAGGGACCTGTATGTGCATGAATGTTTGTGGCAGCCCTCTTTGTAGTGGCTAGAAACTGGAAACTGAATGGATGTCCATCAGTTGGAGAATGGCTGAATAAATTGTGGTATATGAATATTATGGAATATTATTGTTCTGTAAGAAATGACCAACAGGATGATTTCAGAAAGGCCTGGAGAGACTTACACGAACTGATGCTGAGTGAAATGAGCAGGACCAGGAGAAATTATATACTTCAACAACAATACTATATGATGACCAGTTCTGATGGACCTGGCCATCCTCAGCAATGAGATCAATCAAATCATTTCCAGTGGAGCAGTAATGAACTGAACCAGCTACGCCCAGAGAAAGAACTCTGGGAGATGACTAAAAACCATTACATTGAATTCCCAATCCCTATATTTATGCCCACCTGCATTTTTTATTTCCTTCACAAGCTAATTGTACAATATTTCAGAGTCTGATTATTTTCGTACAGCAAAATAATGCTTTGGTCATGTATACTTATTGTGTATCTAATTTATATTTTAATATATTTAACATCTACTGGTTATCCTGCCATCTAGGGGAGGGGGTGGGGGGTAAGAGGTGAAAAATTGGAACAAGAGGTTTGGCAATTGTTAATGCTGTAAAGTTACCCATACATATAACCTGTAAATAAAAGGCTATTAAAAAAAAAAAAAAAAAACAAAAGTGATGTTAGAGGCTGTTGGACAAATCACTTAACCTCTCTCTGCTTCAAAGTGTATAGTAATGACACCTACTTCTCAGGATTGTTATGAGAATCAAATGAAATATAGCACTGTGTATAGCCTGGCACATATAATTATTATTAATGGTAACATGCAGACACCTGAGGTGAACTTTGAATAAATGAAAAAGCATTTACTGAATGATTACTTTGGGGCCACAAGTACTAGGAATATAAAATACAAGAACGTAGCTGTCCTCAAGGAGATTACCTGATAACAGGGGAAGACAATACGAAAAGAATAATTGGAATTGAATATCTAAGTCTTTTAAGAATCAGAGCTAAGGAGGGAGTGTATTATAGGCATAGGGAATTGCTTGGGCAAAAGCACAGGGAAAAGAGATGAGTGTGACAGTTTACTTGTACCACAAAATCATGAAAGGAAATATTGATAGGAATCATGAGATAAAGAATGACTGAAGATAAGAGGATGACTGTGAGGGGGGGGCAATCTGATGGAAAAGCTGAGTATTAGATTAAATATACCCAAGTTGGTTGTGGTGAGAAAGGCCACCTCTGAAAATGTCAGGGGTTTCTGAAATACAGAAAAGGGAAGAGGAAACTCTTTCTCCAATAAAATATGATTAGAAGATTTTTCAGCTCACTAAGGTTGGGAGTTACCATGAGTTTTGCTTATGCTTATGTTTTTTAAATTCTATTTTACTACTTAGTATCTTCTAATTCTGATTTGTAATGTCATTTTAATTTGCAGGGAAAATTTACTAGCTGGCTTGCTGAATACCTACCTCATGCCTTGGCATATTCTGACCATCCCCTTACCTTGTTTCTAGACTCGAGTATATAATTGTCAAATTGTCAAAAGTCAGACACTGGATGATCCTTCTTTACCCAGACTCTAGAAATAAACCTTATCACTGTTCAGATGCACAGGGGACATGCCCCACAATGCCCTATCTCCATCCAAATGATTACATGAAACATTATAAAAATCCTAGTGAAGCAAAGACTGCCAGAATCCCACCCTTGACTGAGAAATTGCTTCTCTCTCCCTCTCATATTTCCTCTAATAGGTTTGCCACTTATACTGATAGCCTCTAGGCTTTGTTCACTATTCTTTAGAAATATCAGCATGCTGTTAATAAAGCTTCCTGTAGTGACTCAAAGTTTTTCTTTCCTCCTAGAATCCAAATGAACCACTTTTATGGTTAAACAGTGAAAGACTGGACCAACTGTAACCTCTTTTTAGCTTATGAGCCATTGAAAAAGCTAAGACTAGGTTTTCTAGGCAGATGCATGTTTGTCAGTAGGACCTCTTGCCCTCACTGAAGAGTGCAAGAGTCTTCTAATGCTCAAGACTGCCTCAATGTTAGGAAACAGAACCCAGATGTCTCTGCCTCAGTGGAAGGGAGTTTCTTCCCTGTTGTAGTCAAGGTGAGTCCTTATTGATATAGGTGTCAGACAGGAAGGCTTGACAAGAGAAGAAAAGATCTAGAATGGCCCACTGAATGGGAAGTGAGACAGAAAATCATTGAAAGAAACGTGATTTCCTTTAAAAGCTGAAGGGAAGAAGGCTTGGGTAACTACATGAATTAAAACTAGTTTTAAAGAAAGGATTTTCTTCTATGGGATGAAAAGAAAATGTGCTATCTAGAACACTTATTCTTTCTTCTTTGGCTCTTGTGATCTCAGAGTGGATGTTATTATAGATTTTGACATCTCCCTTTGAATCCCTCAAAGAGGTATTTCAGTGTAACAGATAAGGTACTAGTCTTGGAATCAGGAGCACCTACCTTCAAATTCTGCCCCAGATACTTCCTAGCTATGTGACTTTAGGCAAGTCTCTTGTCTCTGTCTTTAGATTCCTTGTCTGTAAAATGACAGGACTGGACTTTTTATTTTGAGGCAATTGAGGTTAAGTAATTTGTCCAAAGTTACACAGCTAGTAAGTGTCTGAGGTTGGATTTGAACTCAGGTGGTCCTGACTCTCGGGTCAGTATCCATTGCACCACTAGTTGCCCCCAATTCGGTGGCTTTTAAGTTTTATTTCAGCTTTAAGTCTATGATCCCATGACAATTGATTCTATCTCTAACTAGAAAATGCCTATAAATGTTATATTAATAACAATTTTTATTTTATATTAACAAGCTAAGAAACTTTATAAATTTTGACTGATTAAAAGCTCACTTTTAAAGTCTAAAGAAAAGATCAAATAGACATTAAGATTTAAAAACCAATGTCATGTCTCACCAATAGGAACTCTTTGCCAAGTTGTTATCAGCCTTGGTTGGGTAGTACTTGCAACAGAGCCAATTTCAGAAGCCCATGTATCTCCTGCAGAGGAGGCCAAAGAAGCCAAGAGAGACAAACACATCCAGGAAGCAGTGTACTGTCTGGAGAAATCAATGCAGATTTCACCTGGCCCATTTTCAATCATATAGAGCAATGCCAGCTCTGTAGGTACAGCTCCATTACAGAAAACTTGAATCCAATTTCTCTGCCCCCCTGCAGGGGAAAAAAAAATTAAAACATGCTGTTTTAGTGCAGAAGGAATATTTATTTTTTAAATTGTGAAAAGCAATGGAAGATATGATTTTGGAACCATAAAACATAAAGGATTAATGATAAAACATATTATAGAATAAACCATGCTGATAGCTGCTGTCAAAATTAAATGATTTTTAAAAGAATAGATTAAATGCTTTGAAATTATATGAAAAAGAACTAGATTGTAGGTTATCCGAAATGACTTTCAGATAAATTTAACCATGTCAGAAGAGCCAAACATTTACATTTTAGGAGCAAACTGAAAAGACAGATCATCAGTTCAGGATACTTTATGACAAGATACAATTTGTTATGCATCAGCAAATATGATAAAGTTTACCTTCTTTATATTCAGGATCTACACGCTTCTTTTCTTCTTCTTTCCACTTGGTCAGTTTTGAGGAAGAAATGAAAAATGTCATCAAAGAAGTAAAAAAGCTCAAATTTGCAATGGTCAAGATAAATCCAACTACAACTCCTGAAAGAGACACAATGAAGAAATATACAAAAAGTTAAGTTTAGACTTTCACATTAATTTAGAGAAAGAAAAATAAAATGTAAGTAGCCTTTTCTTACCATTTCAAATACACATTCTCAAAATTTGTAGATATTCCTAAACAGAGAAGCTTTTTCAAGTCTGATTCTTTCCTTTCCTTTTTGTATAATAAATGCTACATCAGCTTCACCAGTCTCCCACAGATATTATGGATACTGTTGCTATACCTTTAAGAGGCAATAAGTTCTTTTGCATTTACAGATGTTTTATTATTATATTTATAAATTTTCTAATATTGATGCAATTCTGCATTCCTGACCCCATACAAGATTCACTAGCGATATTGGTCTATAGTTTCTTTTTATGCTTTCTCTCCTTGGTTTTAAGAAAACCGTAATTGTTTCCCAGAAGGTATCTTGATAAGATCTCTTCTTTATTTTTGTAGATAAAGTATATAGAGTATATATATCACATTGAAATTACTTTTTCTTTGAATGATCGTTTTTATAATTCACTTATAAAGTCATGAGGCCAAGATAAGAATTATTTGTTTAACAAGATGTCACAATTTTAGTAAGTTATATGAAAATATCAAAACAACTCAAAATGCAGAGAGGAGACTATCAGTCAAGTGTGGTACTTTAAAACCTTCACAAACAGTGCTATATAAATGTAACAAACATTATTGGCTCTTCCCCTGAAACTAAAATCATTATATTATTCATTATATAAACTTTTGTATTCATTAGTTTCATTTTCACAATAATCCTGTTAAGCAGGCAGAGCTCTGTCTCAACATACTCATTTATAAAATGAAGAGACTAGATTCAGTAGCCTCTAAGATCTTTTTATACTTTGAACCCTATGGTCCTGTCAACTTAAAAAATATTACGTATAACAAAATATGAAAAATATTACATATATAATATACATAATAAAAATACACACAAACCTATCAGGATTCATTAGTTTAAATCTAGCTTAGCTGCTTCTTCTTGGGCAAGTTATTTAGCCTTGCTGGCCATAATTCCATTTGTGTTTTTTTTTTTTTTCAATAATTTCTCACTATAAAAATGAGCTGAAGGAAATGGCAAACCACTCCAGTATCTTTACCAAGAAAACACCAAAATGGGGAGTTACAAAGTAGGACACAACTGAAATAACAAATTTGTGTATGAATATTTCCCAATCAGCCAAATTTTGCCTTCTTTTCCACCATCTAAAGTGATCTACCTTTTACTCCACCCAAATTGAGAATGAAAGAAAAACAAAAGCCCTGTTAAAACATGTATCCTAAAAACAAATTTCTGCACTGGCCATGTTCAAAAATATGTCTCATTTTATACATTATCAAGATTCCAATTACTTCTTCCATAGCTCATTTCTTTTCCTATGTTTTTTCCCTAGCACTCTCATTTTATTGATTAAAAAACATTTTTAAACCTTTTCATAAAGTCTTGCTTTATTCTTCCAGGAATTCTAGTTGTATCTGGGTCCAATTGTTTTCCATTGAGGCTTGGCTTGTAGTTGTTTTATTATCATTCTCTTCTGTTCTTGTGCTTTGGAGTATCCAGGGTACCATAATAGCTTTTCATAGTTTTTGTTTGTTTGTTCATTCTTCCAGCCTACTTTTTGACTTTAAACTTGATTTTAGGGCCATGTGCTTCTCAATGGAATGTCTTGGGCTGGTTCTGTTGTTTCATTTCTGGGATGGTTTTATTTCAGGATGTCAATGACAACTCAGGCTGGGAACCTGCAAAATTTCAGTGCTCTCAAAGTGGTCTGATGCAAGGCAAACTCCTTGGTTTGAGTTTTGCAAGCTCCTGACCTGGTTTGGGATCAAAGCAACAGCAAAATGTCCACAGGCTTCATTTCCTAAGTTGGTCAAGGCAGAAAAAAATGACTCTGTGAGCTTTTTTTGGATTTCCTCATCAAACTTCTCTCTAGTGCTTTTTTAAAGGTCTGTTTAGAAGAATTTTTTGTTTGTTTTTTGTTTTTTTGGTTTTTTTTTTTTTGCGGGGAGGGAGTTCACTAAACTGCCTGGTACTTCCTGGTACTCTGACATCTTGGTTCTATCTCCCACTGTTGACTTTGAAAATTCCTTAACAATTTTTAATTGTTGACTAAGATACTACAATCAGGGACCATCCTCCCTGTTTTTCTTCTATATCATACAATCACAGATTTAGAGCTGGAAGAGACTTCAGAGTTCTCATTTGACAGATGAAGAATCTGAGTCCCAGTAGTTAAGTTTGCATGCTCAATTTACAGAGAGACAAAATTTGAAGCCAGGTCCCTAGAATCCAAATCCAGTGTGTCAAATTGCTTTTCATTGTCTATGCCACTCCATAATACCTGACACATTTTAGGGCAACATGAAGCAAAATATTTTTTTTTTAAGTTTTAATTTTCTTTTTTATTATTGGTTACACTTTTCAATGACTTCTATTCTGAAACACAACTCTCCCTTATAACAAAGAACTGCATTTAGCCAAACACATCAACATAATATTGTTGTCTAAGTCTAAAGATGCATACCTTATTTCCCACTTATAGCTTACCATCTCTCTAGTAGAAATCAACAAACTGTTACTGAAATATTCCAGAGATATGAACAGCTGTTGATATTTTAGGTAAGCTTATACACATATATTTTTTGTGTGTGTGTGTGTGTGTGTGTGTGTGTGTGTGTGTGTATGCGCGTGCGCGCGTGTGTGTAGGTAGAGCAAGAGAAAAATGAGAGAATAATTTGGGGAATATGAGGACCAGGATCTCTCCGTCCTATAACTGTACTGTAATGTTCAGCTTTGTCAATCTTTTAATAGCAAAGATAGTTCAACTGGTTTGTCACATAGTAAAGAAAGTAGACCCTTTGAGGCACAAATTCCTAAATATATAGAATAAGAAGCTCCCTAAAGAAGGAAACTATCCTTTGGCCAATTCAGATAGGCATTTTCTGGATAACTTAAAAGGTTAAATTACTTTCCTAGTCATCGAAACAGTATGTGTCAGACCCAGGACTTGAACCCACCCCTTTCAGGCTTGGGAGGTCAGTTCTTGGACTGACTTTAAAAGACAAGCTAATTCATTCCTTTGTATATTAGCCCTTTAGTGTCACCTTCCTAAATAAAGACTTAAGTTCTCTACAATTTCTTTGTCTCCTCCTCCGTCTCTAACCTCACCAATAAGTTCTTACATCTCTTTTAGGAAAACAATGTACTATTGTTAATACTAAAAACAAACCACTAGATCAGAGAATTCTTAACCTTTTCTGTGTCATGAACCCCTTTGGCAGGCTGTCAAAAGAATGAACCTGGGGGAAGATTCTGGGAAGATAGTGGAGTAGGTAAATTTCAACCTCTCTAGATTTCTCCCACAAATGGAACAAATTTGCACATCAGGGTGAATATAGAACAAGGTGAAAAATCAAGAAGACTTGGGGCAGAAAAGGGGTCCTCCTGGTACAGCCCAAGAAAGTCTGAAGACTTCAGGCATGGATTAACCAATGTGAAGTGAAAATCTCTTCAAGTTAGCTCATCAGAAACACGAAGTAGGGAACCCTGAGTCTCAGCAGGAACCACAGAAACTTTCACCTCTCAGACTGTGTGGAATTTAGGGTCTAAGTCCAGGAAGTCTGACGGAACTTTGTGACTGATTAGGAACATCAGGCTGGTGAGATATGGCTTGGGCACAAGAAGGAACCAGCACACGTGGTAAGTGCTGAAGTAGTAGGGCAAAGATGCTGCTGGTTGGGAGCATTTGCAGAAGTTCTTGGTTTGGGATTCAGGTCAAAGAGGAAGGCTGAAGGGAAGGTAACCCCACGTTAGAGGTGCTTACAATATTACTCTTATTAAAAAAAAGAATGAACCAGCAAAGATAAATCTCACCATAGAAACTTACTATGAAAAAATAGGGACGACTAGCGTTCATTTTCAGAGTAGAACACTGAAGTAAAAAGAGCTTCTTCCAGCCCATGGTAAATGGCTCCCTGTCCAGAGAGAATTTATAGAATTCAAAAGAGAATTTAAAAATCAAATGGGAGGCATTGGGGAAAAACAAAACCAAAACCAAAAAAAAAAAAATCAAACATAAGATTATGAAAAAAAATTTAACTAGAAAAAGAGACAGAATCTTAAAGATGAAAATAACACTTTGAAAATTAGAATTGGGCAAAGGGAAGTCAGTGAATCTGTAAGAAACCAGGAAATAACAAAAGAGAATATAAAGAATGAAAAAATAGGACAGAATGTAAAACATCTTATAAGAAAAACAAAAGATCTGAAAAACATCAAATAGAGAAAATATAAGAATAACTGGACTGCCAGAAAGCTGTGACCAAAAAGAGAATCTTGACACAATAATGCAGGAAATAATCCTAGAAAATTGTCCTGGAGGGGCAGCTAGATGGTATAGTGGATAGAGCACCAGCCCTGAAGTCAGGAGGACCAGAGTTCAAATCTGGCCTCAGACACTTAACACTTCCTAGCTGTGTGACCCTGGGCAAGTCACCCCCAATTGCCTCAGCAAAAAAAAAAAAAAAAAAAAGAAAAAAAATTGTCCTGGAGTGACAGAACATGAGAGAAAAGTAGAAATAGAAAATAATCCACTAATCACCACTGCAAAGAGATCCTTTGTGAGAAACACATAGGAATATTACTCCAAATTTTGAAACCCCCAGATCAAAAAGAAAATTTTTCAATTAACAATTTAAAAAAATTCAAATATGCTGAGGCTACAATTAGAATTGTACAGGACTTAGCAGCAGCCACAATAAAAGATTGCAGGTCCTAGAATTATATCTACCAACAATAAAAAAAAAAAAAAAAAAAAAAAAAAAAAAAAAAAAAAAACTAGGCCTGTGACCAAAAATATAGCAAGCAAAATTATCTATAATATTGAATGAGAAAAAATGGACATTCAATAAACTAGGAGATTTTCAACACTTGCTATCAATCAAATCAGAACTCAGTAGAAAATTTAACATATAAGCACCAATGTTCAAGATTAAAATTAAACCTCACATCAGGAATGAGTAAAATTACATTACATATATACCAGGAATGATATAGCACCCTCCAAAATTTATAAAGAAATATGGTGGAAGGGAAAAGCAGAGAGAGATGTGAAGAGAGATGGAGAAGATAAGAAGGGATCCATGGATGGGGTGAGGTTAAGTAATAGCAAAGCAAGTTAAAAAGCAGAATTAAAGAAGAAAACTCAGCAGAGTTAGGAAAGTAAAGATGCACATAAACACTACATCATAGGAGTTGAATTTAGTAAGAAAAGAAAAGTATGGCTAGTAATCATTCACCTTAAACAGTCAAACTTGAAGATTCAATTAAGAGAGAAACTTTTATAAAGTCAGTCATACCAATATTGTTTAAGATACATATTTGCATATGGGTAAATGTGTGTATAAGTTTTGAGTATATCTATCTAAATATATGTGTATGGGATTGCAGATGAGTATGAATGTGTGTCTATCTATTAAATATATTTATATTGGAGATTCTGGGGGAAAATGAAAGAAAAAAAAGAACAAAATAAAAAAAGGGCACAGCAGAGAAAAGAACAACTACAAGGAAAAAAAAATTGGACATTCATGAATATAATTTATTTTACTATTATGTATCCTTTCTTAAATTGGAAATTCATTTTTATATTTTGAATCCTCCCTGACATTCCATCGGGCACATGACAATATTCTGCTGTTTTATTTTTCTTGTCCGTCTTTCAATTCTCTATTAAATGAAAAAATAATAAAGAAAACAAAAGTAGGAATCCCTTCTCAGAAATTTTTTTTCCCCAAAATTTTAATTGAAGGAAATGCTAAGTTTTAGTTAGCGGTAATTGAAAATAAAATTCTATTCTTTCTCCTTTTTTCTTTTATTGCTGAGGCAATTGAGGGCAAGTGACTTGCCCTTCTTGAATACTAAGGCTTTGCTCCAGTACAAATTGTACTTCTTGAATACCCTAAAATCTATCCATAGGAACCTGGAGACCCTGGGAAAGAATCCTTATATCAGAAAAATCAGCATGTGCTAGGGAAATTACAACTCCGAGACACGAATTATAATCTATCCATAGCCCAAGACATATGATGTTGGAATCTTTACAAACTGTTAAGTCATTAGAGTTGATAGAGACAATAATTATCTAATTTAGCATGGTTCAGTATGATTAATCTGATCCTACAAGGAGATGTTATGGGCCAGAACTTGAAACAAGGTACTAAGTACAACTGATGGAAATAATGCTTGTGTTCACACCTTTAGATAGCTCTAATAAGCAAGTAGTATTTAAGTACTCATTGGAGTTCACACTGTTTGGGAGATTTCAGGGTTTAGTATAAGATAGCTGAATTCACACCTCCCTTGAAGCTCTTAGGGCCAGAGAGCACGCTGGGAGATATCCCACAATCCCACTCTAGGAGAAGCAGCACAACTAGAGCTTCAGGGAGCCACTCAAGAGTTTTTACTTGGGAACATTCCCAAGGGTCGGAGATTCAGCACTTTGGGAAATTGAGAGCCAGAAGCCCTCTCTTGGAGGCAAGAGAGATTCATTCCATCTGGAGGCTGAAGAAAGCAGAGGCAAAGGACAAAGCTGCAAGAGCTCTTGGAACCAAGCAGAGAGATAATAGGCCTCTGAGCTAACTGGGCCCAAGGAAAGAAACAAGACTTGGAAGGAGAAAATGTTTGCATTTTATCAGCTGGCTGCATTTTGGATGATTATTTACTTGTAACTGAAACTAAGGCTGCCTCCAGAAAACCTCCCTGAGAAACCTCTCTCCCAGAGAGAACCATTATATATTATTTTAAAGAAGAAAAAACACCACAATATGATTAACCTTTACTGACTTTCTTGAAAAGCCCTTCCAGATATTATGTAGTCATTTTTATCTGAAGAATGAAGACCTAAGAAACCTCTTGATGAAAGTGAAATAAGTGAGTGTAAAAGAGGGCTTGAAGTTTCACATCAAAGGAAAAAACAAAACAAAACAACTAAGATCTTGAAATTGATTACATCATTTCCTGGCAAAAAGAGGGACAAGAATTGGAAGAAGTCAGATTTTATATTCTTAAACTCAAAAGACAGTAAACTATCTGTCATGAAATTAAGATAGCTACTCCTTGGGAGGAAAGTTATGTCCATAAGTCAAAGGTATGGCTTTTCTAGTAACAATGTATGGCTGTAGAAGCTAGATTATTAGGAAAGCTGAGCATCCACAGAATTAATGTTTTTGAATTTTGGTGCTAGATTTTTTTTTTTTTTTTTTTTTTTTTTTTGCTGAGGCAATTGGGGTTAGTGACTTGCCCAGGATTGCACAGTTAGGAAATAAGGACAGATATGAATTCAGGTCCTCCTGACTTCAGGGCTGGTGATCGATATATCTACTCCGCCACCTAGCTGCCCTATAGATTAGATTTTGAGAATCCCTTGGATAGCAAGGAGATCAAATAAGTTAATACTTAAATTCAGATTATTCACTTAAAGGTCAAATACTGGAGCTGAAATATTTTGGCAACATAATGAGAATACAGGACTCACCAGGATATTGGGAAAGATTGAAGGCAAAAAGTAAAGAAGATGGTAGAGAATGAGATTAATAACTGTCATAGAAACAACAAACAGGAACTTGGACAGACTAAAGACAGTAGAGAGCCTGATGTGCTGTGGTCCATAAGATCATGAACAATCAAATACACCTGAACAACCTTTTTGAAGTTTCATGGGCAACTCTAGCATCTAAAGATGTCAGAGTTAATTTAAACTTTGCTGGAACTAAAATAGAACACAGATTGTTTTTTAAATTTTTTTTTATTATAGCTTTTTATTGACAACATATACATAGGTAATTTTTGTAACATTGTCCCTTGCACTCACTTCTGTTCCAACTTTCCCCTTCCCTCCTTTCACCCCCTCCCCTAGATGGCAGGCAGTCTCATACATGTTAAACATGTTAAAGTATATCTTAGATACAATATATGGAATACAGATTGTTTTAAGAGACAGCTGCAGGCTGCTGGAAATATCTTGGTGCCTTCTGACACCAATGGACTTGAGAGAGGTATTACTGAAAAAAGTCTTCATTGAGAACATACCCTCTTTTAACACATAACTTGATTTTTCATCAGCAAACATTAAACTTCTATCAAGAAAGTTCATCTAAAGAGAATGAGGCCTTTTAGGTCTCAACTGAAGCTTCACCATCATCAATCATCAACCTGCATTTATCCATCTTTTTCACTGCTTTCCTCACAATACTCCTATTGTGAAACAAGCCAGGGATGTACGATTAGAGACTGTTTTTCTACCAAAAGTGTTAAGTGATATACTAGTTTAAAGGGCCATAGAGGATAATTTCGTCCCCCCAGGCAAGCAATAAGAAAGCTACTCAGAGGGGCAGGTAAGTGGTCCAGTGGATAGAGCATCAGCTTTGAAGTCAGGAGGACCTGAGTTCAAATCTGACCTCAGATACTTAACACTTCTTAGCTATGTGACCCTGGGCAAGTCACTTGCCCTCAATTGCCTCAGCAATAAAAGAAAAAAAAAAAACTACTCATATCAACTTCGTGTTTATTACTTTATTATCTTTACATTGTGAATTACAAAATCAGGTTGGTAGGAGAGTGACTCACTGGATGGGCACAGGTCTGCTATTTTAACTGATTATTCTGGCTACTTAAGAGATTTAGCAAAACCAGTAGGTAAAATAAGAACAATTAGAAGTCAGACATAACTGACATATTTGTTATGGGATCTTGGACAAATCTCTTCTCCCCCTCAGTGTTCAAGGAAACCCTCTAAATCTACATATTACAGAGAAAGTGCTAATTTGCATTTGTGGGGGGGATTTTTCTCATATGGCACTTTCCTATTCCTAAGACATCACAGGTACAGTTCCTATTCCCTAGTCTTACTAATTTGGTGTTAGTCTAGACTGCTTTTGAATGACTGTAAAGGTTATGTATCCTGTAAATTCTGGAGCAAAGCCTTAGGCCATTCATGCTAGATTCACAGCTCTGTATGCTAAATCAGCTTTTATTCTATACATTAAGCCCTGCGGAGTACAAGGCTGGTTGTTGCCAGTTAAAAAGTTAGACCCTATCATTATCATCCAAAGTCCTATCTTTTCTTTTCTAGCAGATGTGTCAAATGGGAAAACAAATTAGCAAGCCAAAAATAGTAATTCTGTTGTTCAATGATTCAGTTCTGTCCAACTCTTCTGAGTCCTTGGACTACAACATAACAGGCCCTTCTATCCTACAATATCTTGAGAAGTCCATCCAACTTCATATTACATTTTTTCATGACTCCATCTATCCCTCTCATTCTCTACTTAATCATCATCCCTTCTTAATATCAGGGTCTTTCCCAATGAGTCCCATCTTGTGGCCAAAGTATTTAAGCTTCAGCTTCAATACCTGACCTTCCAGTAAATGGGCTGAATTTAAATATTGATTTGACCCCCTTGCTATCCAAGGGACTATTAAAAATATTCTCCAGCACAAATTGAAAGCATCAATTCTGGAGCACTCAGTTTTCATCAAAATTCAACTCCAACAACCATACATCACTACTGGCATCACTGTCAGCAAAGTGCTATCTCTGTTTTTTAATATGCAGTCCAATTTTGTCATAACTTTCTTCCCAGGGAACAAATGACTTTTAATTTCAATGGCTGTAGTCACGCGCTGCAGTAGAGTCCAAGAACAGAAAATCTGATATTGTCTCCATTTCTTATCCCTCTTTTTGCCAGAAGTGATGGGATTAATTGCTAAGATCTTATTTGATATGAAGTTTCATGCCATGTTTTACAGTTTCCTCTTCCACATTCATCAAGATGCTTCTTCAAATACATAAAGGATGATAATAGTGTCTGGAAAAGCTTCTCAAGGAAGTTGATGGGTTTGGTCTGTCATGAACCACGATTAGGTTGTAGTTGTGTCTCATGGTTTTAACAAGAAGCTTCTTAATTCCTCTCTACTTTTTGCCGGAATAGTATTATCTTCATAACTGAGATTTTTGTTATTTCTCCCAGCAGCTTTAATTCCAACTTTTGATTTGCCCTGTTTGGCATTTAACATAATGTACTAGTAAACAAGTTAAATAAGGTGACGATATATAGCCTTGTCATATTCCTTTTCCAATCTGAAACCAATCACTTTTCCCTTTTCAGTTCTAATTATTGCTTCTTGGTCTGAATAAGTTTCTCAAAAGATAAGCAGAATGATTTGGTACTTCCATCTCTTGGAGAATTTGCCATATCACATAGCCAAAGGCTTTAGTATAGTCAACGAAGCAGCAGTAGATAGGTTTCCCCCCCCCCCTAGAATTCCCTTAGTTTCTCCATAATCCAGCAAATGTTGGCAATTTGGTCTCTACTTCCACTGCCTCTTCAAAAACCAGCCTGCTTTCTTATAATTTTACCTACTACACACTGCCTATTTGCCCCCAGATAATAATAGCTAACCACTTTTAAGACCTACAAAGTGTTTTACAGACATTATACCATCTACCTTCACGAAAATCCTATGATGTGGAATTTCAGATCTTTGTAGTAGTATAGGCAAGTCACTTAATTTTTGTATGCTTCAGGGTCCTCATTTGTAAAATGAGAATAGTAAAAACACCCAACCTTGCATGGTTGGTATGAGGATCAAATGAGATGTTAGCTATTATTATTATTATTTATTTTAATCATAGGTAGTATTAGTCTTATTTTAAAGTTGAAGAAACAGGGAAGTTACCAGAGGAAAAATTCAAAGCCAGACCTATAATGACTTCCTTTCCAATACTCTTCTCTCACAATTTGCTCAAATGGAAGGTGTATAGGTTATGCTGGAATTTCAACCTCCATGCCTACTTCCTCTTTGGAAGGTGCGGTAGAGATGAAATGGAACAGGATCTACCAGCTAGGCTATAGCCTCATACCTGCAGATACCTAAAATATTGTTAAATCTCAAGGCCACATGAGCTATACGGCTTCTTTTCCCTTCCATCCAACCCAACCACAACTTCAAATTGAAAAACCAATCTTTTCCTGACATTTAATAGAGGCCAGCATGGTAGACAGGAACTCACCACAGAAATCTAGAGCCCCAAGGACCAAGACTAGTGAACAAGGAGAAAAAGGTGATGTGTCACCAAACTGCCTCCTTAGCATACACATGACTAAACATTAAAGCTAAAGATGACAGGAAAAAATAATGATGATTGTTGGAGGGGATGCAGGAAAACTGGGTCATTGATGCATTGTTGGTGGAGTTGTGAACGAATCCAACCATTTTGGAGAGTAGTTTGGAACTATGCTCAAAAAGTTATCAAACTGTGCATACCCTTTGATCCAGCAGTGTTACTACTGGGATTATATCCCAAAGAGATTATAAAGAAGGGAAAGGGACATGTATGTGCACGAATGTTTGTGGCAGCCCTTTTTGTAGTGGCTAAAAACTGGAAACTGAATGAATGTCCATCAGCTGGAGAATGGCTGAATAAATTGTGGTATATGAATATTATGGAATATTACTGTTCTGTAAGAAATGACCAACAGGATGATTTCAGAAAGGCCTGGAGAGACTTACACGAACTGATGCTGAGTGAAATGAGCAGGACCAGGAGATCATTATATACTTCAACAACAATACTATATGATGACCAGTTCTGATTGACCAGGCCATCCTCAGCAACGAGATCAACCAAATCATTTCCAATGGAGCAGTAATGAACTCAACCAGCTATGCCCAGAAAAAGAACTCTGGGAGATGACTAAAAACCATTACATTGAATTCCCAATCCCTATATTTATGCCCACCTGCATTTTTTATTTCCTTCACAAGCTAATTGTACAATATTTCAGAGTCTGATTCTTTTTGTACAGCAAAATAACGGTTTGGTCATGTATATTTATTGTGTATCTAATTTATATTTTAATATATTTAACATCTACTGGTCATCCTGCCATCTAGGGGAGGGGGTGGGGGTAAGAGGTAAAAAATTGGAACAAGAGGTTTGGCAATTGTTAATGCTGTAAAGTTACCCATGCATATATCCTGTAAATAAAAGGCTATTAAATTTAAAAAAAAATAAACATTAAAGCTAAAGACTAACAATCCAGAGTTCTATTCTGTCCAGGCCTGAATCCCTTCTATAGAGCCTCCTTGTAATGGAAAAAATCTCAATACCAAAGTGCGAACTGTTTCACCAACAAAAAGGATATATAAAATATAAACTTTCAGTCAAAAGAAGAATTCAGCAGACAAATAGAGTAAATATCCAACATTGAAATAAAGCTTAAGAGGCATTTACTAAGTATGGTATCAGTCAGGTAGGAAATGGAGGGCTACATGAGAAATAGCAGGAAGATTACATGAATCAGAATGTAGAATGTATGATGGTAGTAGCAATGTATCAGAAGGCCCAAAAGGTAGATTGAGTCAAAATGAAAAGGAAAGATTTTAATAACAATTTTGAAGAGTTACCTAGAAATAAACTTTATTAGTAATTGTTCACCATTAATTAATTTGTGTACTATTATCAGGGTCAAGTCCAGATGAAGACAGTTTCAATAAATCATTGTCATTTCCATCCAGAATAAAAAGAAAATTTATAATACATACAAAACCCGAACTTTTTTTTTCCAATACAAATTTTAAGAACTCATGAAGCCTTATTTCACAATTCCTATTATATCATCTTTCTTGCTAGGATGACTTGATCATACTTATTTTAAATTTAACCTGGGAAGGATCAGGTTGAAAAAAAAATGCCCTAAATGCCAAACAGAAGAATTTGTATTTGGAGCTTATTGAATATGGGGAATTAGTTAGTACTTTTTGCAGGTGGGTGAAGGATAGACTGAGGTACTGATATGTCTAGACAAGAGTTGATCAGAACTAGAATGAAAGCAGTTGTTTGTGAGCAAAGGAAGGGGATATTATGGAGAAATAAATGATTAAATTCGGCAGCTGATTCAATAATTGGAAGACTCAGAGATGTCACCAAAGTTGTGAAGCTGCTGGCTAGAAGGATGGTAGCTTCCCAATAGTAAAAGGAAAGTTTAGAATGGTGAAAAGATGTTTTCTATTTTGGACATGCTGACTTTGAGATGCCTATAAACACTTAGTGTGAAATGTTCACCAATTAGTTTGTGATAAGTGACTGTAAGATGCTATGCTTTTAAAATAATTTCCTCCCCCTATATAGCAGGGATTACAATCCTCAATTAAAGAATGAGATATAATTGTTACAACTCTCCCTGTCTTCAACTAACTCAATTCCCTTACTATTTCTCATTCCATGTTCTAATGTAATGAAAGAAAATGCTTTAATAGTTCTACTGATTATAAAAATAACATCTCATTATAATCACTTACCTCTGAACCCCTAACTCAGATAATTATATTATGCTGAAGAAATATCTTTTCTCCATAAGTCTGTGTTTATCACTATATGTGTCAGATCTGTAATCATCAAGTTTAAATGAGAAAAGCTATTGGATATACTATAATAGTGTAATAAATACTAAGAGGCGTAAATAATAATTCACAATATATTAGCTGTGAGAACTATCACAAAGTCACCTTTAATCATCACTATAAATGCTTACCTCTCAATTGTGGAAACACCCAACCATCACTTGGTTCTTTTTTTTTTTTTTTAATATCAATTAAAATATTCTCAAAATTTCTCTTCAGTTCTCCTTGAAAGATGGGAATTAAACCCAGTTCTCTCAAGAAATAAGTTCTGTCTATAAAACCATGCATACCTTTTAATCCAGCAGTGTCCCAAAGAGATTATAAAAAAGGGAAAAGGACCTACATGTACAAAGATGTTTTAACTGTCCTTTTTGTAGTGAAAAGGATTTATGGGTGCCCATCAGTTAGGGAATGGATGAATTAGTTGTAGTAGTTGAATGTAATGAAATATTGTTCTTTAAGAAATGATGAGCAGGCTGATTTCAAAAAAACTTGAAAAGACTTACATGAACTGATGCTAAGTGAAGTGAGCAGAACCAAGAGAACACAGAAACAAGATGATCAACTGTGATAGACTTGGCTCTTTTCAACAATAAAATGATTCAAGGCAATTCCAATAGACTTGTGATGGAAAATGCCATCTGCATCTAGAGAGACAACTATGTAGACTGAATATGGATCAAAGCATAATATTTTCACCTTTTTGTTGTTAGCTTTTTTCTTGTGACTTTTTTTCCTCCTTTTTAATCTAATTTTTCTTGCACAGCATGGAAATATGTATAGAAGAATTGCACATGTTTAACCTATATTAGACTGCTTGTTCTCTAGAGAAAGAGAGAAAAATCTAGAATACAAGGTTTTGTAA
Organism: Sarcophilus harrisii; assembly: GCF_902635505.1. Lineage (NCBI taxonomy): Eukaryota > Metazoa > Chordata > Mammalia > Dasyuromorphia > Dasyuridae > Sarcophilus > Sarcophilus harrisii. The sequence goes on from NC_045430.1 coordinate 57,334,873, forward strand.
AGGTGAATGCTGATAAATATCTTTGCATATATTTGGAAAAATAAGAAAACTTTAAAAAAAAGTTCTGTCACTTTCTTTTCTTTGTTCTCTTTTCAAACTTCAGTTTAACAGTCTCTCCAAAATTCAGTCTCCAACCAGATTTCTCAAAGAGTAACAGTTAACCTGTCACCCCAAGATTCCATTGTCTCTTAAAGATACAGTACTAATATCTATAGTACTTGTGTGAAGACCTGAAGCCAGTATTACACATTCTTAAAAAAACAAAAACAAAAACAAAAAAACTTGTATTCTTTTTCAATATCAGTATGAAACTATCAGACACAAAGGTAGATAAGATAGTTACTTAAAGTTCATAGTATAAGCTACGGGTTGATTGTCAGTAAAGATATTATAAAGATTATTATATTATATAAGATTGTGGTAAAGATATCAATGGAAGAAGAGTCTACCTTGTGTTCCTCCTCATAGCTTTACCTGAATAGTATTAAAATGAATCTTTTAGAGATGAGGAAGTAACCTATAGGTAGTGTATTATATTTTGTATGTATTCTGAACCTACCCGTTTATGTCTTATATCTGATAGAAAGCTTCCACTGTTTTGTTTATTCTTTTAGGACAGAGCCCAGCACCTTAGAAGGGAATGCAGATTGTCAACAATATCTTGATGCTGACAGTATGCAACATGTTTCTAAATAAAGCAGGTTAAGTGTGTGACCACAGTTCTGGTCAGATATTTGATTAAGATTTAAGGAAATCAGCCTTGACCACTCAATTCTTTTTTGTCCAGTGACTGCCCTGGAACTCCAAATTCTAGCAACATTACTGCTGATTGCCAAGCTTCACGCTTTCAGACTTTCCTGAAACTCAAACCTGGAAAGACAACTCCTAAGATTATGAGCAAAAGGGCAATTATCCCAAACAAAAGACAAAAATGTCATGATCCTGAGGATTCTCTCCTCATTATCTACTGAAAAATCATTTGATTAAAATACTGACTTTTTAATCAAATTTGATACAATTCTTGGATTGTAAATTAAGTTCCATGACCCATTTCTATCATTAGAAAATGTTAATAAACTTTACATGTTTATCATTTTGAGATTATATGAAGTAGTGGATGGGTGGACTCAGAGTTAGGAAGACAGAGGTCCAAATTCTAATTCTAACACTAATTTTGGGACCCTGGCCAAGTCACTTACCTCTATGTAACTCAAATAACACCATAGGATTTATATGCTTTTAAGTATTAAGAAAAGTTGGGTCACTCTAGGAAACATAGATCTCTTCATAAGGTTATTTTCAAAATCATCATTTCACATAATTAAAAAATAAGAATTAGAATAATAATATAAACCTAATAACATTTTCATATTGTATATTTGCTAAAACATCATATGGTAGTTTAGAAAGAGGTTCACTTAGAGGTACTAATTTAGTTTAGCAAGAAGGATATAAATTCATATAACAAGCAGAGATGAAATATTCATTCCACAGGTATTTAAATGCTAAAAGAAAATAAATACCTCCCAAGGCACCAGTGTGGTCCAGACTCTTCTTTTTTAAACCATTAAATGCAATCAAAACAGGAACTATCACAGAAAACAGCCATCGCCATGGAGAAATAGGGTGTAAGGAACCTGAAAAAAATCAAATTAATAGCAAATATCTTGTTAAGCATGGTAAAAGTGATGATAAGCTTCTGCAATGACCTCCCTTATATCCATCAAAAGATAGACATAGGAGCAGCTAAATGGAGCAGTGGACAGAGTACCAGCCTAGAAATCTGGATGATCTGATTTCAAATCAGATGGATGAGCCTACAAATAGATTCTGTCCAAATGTGCATAAATTAGCTAGTAAATTTGCATAAATTAGCCTAGTAAGGGAATAGACTAATGGGTTTGAAGTCAGGAAGACCTGAGTTCAAATCTAGCCGGATGCTTACAACCTAAGTGATCCTAAGCATAGTCATTTAACCTATCTTTCTTAGTTTCCTCAAAGGTAAAATGGGGATAACAATAACATCTACTTACTAAGATTGTTGTGTAGATCATTTGCACATTGTCCTGTACATAGTAGGCACTTTATAAATGCTTGTTCTTTCTTTTCCTCCAACCCAATCTTTCTTTGCAGGTTTTAAGTAAAAGGGTCTTCAAACGTAGAGAAGGCCTACCTGGCTACATCAATAACAATCTATACATTGGCGGGTTTCCAACTTGACCACCAACAAGGAGTCAATGATATAATGTAGGGGAGTTGCCCAATACAAAAGCAATTATGGAATTACAGTTACTATTATTCACCTTAACATCTAACACAACGCATGGTATACAGTATTAAGCTCTTAAATGCCCACTGACTATAGTATCCATTGATTGACAAATTATTTTTTTCATAATCTGCTATAAATTCAGTAATGCTTTATAATTAATATACAAGACATTATGTACTCTATCCACAGAAGGTATATTTGCTTATTTATGGATTTGAGATCCTCTTGCACCTAATTCTGCACCACCCTTACCCCTAAAGGTATTCAACCCACAGGTTGGAAACTACTGACTGTGTAATCTTAAATCTCTGAGTGGCTATTAAAAATGTACTTTGATGACCAGCACTGGTAGTGGAAATAGCCTCAACTTTTTAAGTTTCCTTCCTCTCCAAGTTTGAAGATATGCTCCAGGAACATCAAAAACTAGTTGCACTTTGTAAAATTACCTTCAAGCCAAAAAAAAGTAACACTGCCCTCTTAAACATGAACTGCACCCCCCCCCCTCACCCCCTCCCCACTCCACATTATGAAAAAACCCAATCTTTCTTTCTGAAATTCTTCTATTGAAAAAGTGAAAAATCAAATAAAGAATTAAAGTAGCATAAATTATTCAAAAAGTAAAGCCCTAAACCAAAGTCACAAAACTATTTTGTAGTTTTGTAATCTGTTGAGATTATACACTAAGAATCCCAAGAGCTATATTAAATGAAACAATATTTTGCACCCAGTCTCGGTGAAGTTTAATCCAATCATTTTTGGAATTCCTGCCCTGAGGCTTAGAAGTCTAGCTTCCTAACCAAATGACTGTAAACTAGCCCATATTTACTTTTTATTGCCTCCAGGAGCAAATACAAAATACTTGATTTGGCCTTCAGAACCCATCATAACCTAGCCCCCAGTCTTACACTTCATTGCCCATATGATCTCAGATCCAGTGACACTGGCTTTCTGATAGATGGTTTCCCGTCTCTCATTTTCGGCATTTTCTTTTTCTTTCCCTCATGCCTAAGATGCACTCTCTCCTCCAGTTGAACTACTGACCTTCCTGACTTCCTTTAAGTCCCAAGAAACCTTCTTTAACCTCTCAATTTCAGTGCCTTCCTTCTGTTAATTATTTCCTATTTATTCTATACATAGTTTGCCTTGTATATATTTGTTTGTATGTTCTCTTCCCATTAGATTGTAAGCTCCTTGAGGGCAGGGTCTCTTGATCACTAAGGAAAACTGCAATATTCTAAATTCTAAAAAGAGAGGGGGAAATAATCTTTGAAAGAATCCACTCATCACCTTTGGAAAGAGATCCCATAAGGAAAACCCCATCAAAAACTGTTTTGAAACTCTAAAACTACAACCTCAAGGAAAAAATGTTGCAAGCTCCCAAACAAAAGCAATTAAAATATCAAAGAGCAATAGTCAGGATTAACCAGAATCTGGAAGCTTCTTACAATAAAAGATCGGAGGGAATGGGATACCATATTTCAAAAGGCAAAGGACCTGGGGCTACAACCAAGAATTAACTACCCAGTGAGATTTAACATCACCACTCAGGGGAGGAGATGGAGTTTCAATCAAGTAAGAGACTCTCAATCATTTCTATTGGAAAAAAAAAAAAAAAGAACTAAACAGAAATTTTAATCTACAATTCACAGAGAAGCATAGAAAGGTAAATGGGGGGGAGGGGAGGGGGGAATATATATAAAAGGTTAAACTGTTTATACTCCTAGAAGGGAAAATGATATCTGTAACCCTTGAGAACTATATCTGTCACTGGAGCAGAGAGGGGGAAATCACACGGACTAATGTTGTGAATGATTCCTAATGTGATGATATCAAAGAAAAAGACAATAAGGCATGGAAAAAGGTCTGTCCTTGAAAGAGAAAAGGGGAGGTATAATGGGAAAATGAGTTCACATGAAAGACCTATTACAATCCAGGGAAAGGAGGATTAGCATTGTCTGAAGCTAGATCTTATCAGTTTAGGTTCTAAGAGGGAATAACAATCTTTCAGTTGGGTACAGAAATTTATCTATCCCTATAAAGAAGTAGGAGATCAAAGAGGAAAAAAAAGGGAGAGGCAGGATAGAAGGGAGGGCAGAAACATGGGAAAAGGTAAGAGAAGTGGGGAAAGGGTAAAATTAGTGGTGGAATAGGTTAAAAAAAAATTGGGAAAAGGCTACACAAGTTGTGACATATAATTGCAAAGAAATCCTATTGTGCTATAAGAAATCAACAGAATGCTTTCAGAAAAACCTGGGCAGACTTACATGAACTCATGAATTCACAAAGTCAAATGAATTCACATTGTAAACGGTGAAAACAATATTGTATGATGATCAACTGCAAATGACTTAGCTCCTCACTAATTCAATGATCCCAGACAACTTCATTGAAAATGCTGACCAAATTCAGAGAAAGTACTATGGAATCTGAATACAAGTTGAGGCAAATTCTTTTTACTTTTGTTTTTTCCTTTCTCTTGGTTTTTCTCTTTTGTTTTCAATCTTCTTTCACAACATGACTAATGGGGAAATAGGTTATACATATACTATTATGTTAAACCTATGTCAGATTGCCTGCTGTTTTAGGAAAAGGGAGAGGGAAGTGAAAGGGAGAAAAAAATTGGAGCTCAAAATCTGACAAAGATGAATACTGAATACTATCTTCACATGTAATTGGGGGAAAAATACTATTAAATAAAAAAAAAAAGTTAAAAAACAACCTATATGTGCCAGGTGCTGGGTATACAAAGAAAGCTCACAGTCTAATGAAGGAGATAACAATAAAAAATTATATACATTAATGCTGGGTTTGGAGTCATGAAGATATGAATTCAAATCTTAAGACACTTTGTGACACAAGTCACTTAACCTTGATTGCCTTAGTTTCTACAAGAAAATGGGGATAAAAATAGTGCCCAGGTAGGCATGGTTGTAAAGTTCAAATAAGATTATTTTTGTAAAGTGCTTTACAAACTATAAAGTACTGGATAAATGCCAGGTATTATTATTTTCAAGTATTATTTACAATATCTGACATTCTATTTCACTTGAAATATTTCTATTTTCAAATATTTCTGATGGTCAAGAGAAATAGCATGAAGCAGTAACTAAAAAGTCAGCCTTAAAGTTAGTAAGACCTGCTTTCAAATCCTCTCTCTGTTAACTTACTAGCTATTTGACTTTAGACAGGTCACTTAATCTGACAGTGAAGATTCTCCAAGTGGTAGAACAGGTACAGACTGACCTTGGTACAGCACATTTACTCACAGATATTTCGTCATACTAATGAAATCATGGATCTGATCCAAGAAAAACAGCTATCAAATTAATCCAACTTATTAATGGTCAGATTAGAAAATCTACCAAATTTTAGGCAGGTATTTGTGGAGCCATAATGGTCGTCTCCAAATTTGATGATCTTTTAAGGTTCTTATTAAGCTGGATAGATTTCAGAGAACTGAGGAGCTTGAATTGGGGATGGGATGGGGTGTTGTCATCTTTATTTATATTTTCTAGTCTCTAATTGAAATTTGGAATTTCCTTCAATTGCGAACAGACAACATATTATTCTGAGAAGGGGATTCAGAGGCTTCACAGGGTTGCAAAAGGAATCCAACATACATACTACCCCCGTTAAGAACCCTTGATTTAGATTCATTTGAACTCATCCACAGCCAGAACGTTAAAAAAAGCAGTAAATATGCTTTTATTTTTCAAGTTAGTTGACAGAATTAACTATACTGATAACGTAATTAGGAATTACGTATTATCAGTAGCAAAGGTGCCATTCTAATATAATTTAGGAGTTAAAGACAAAAAAATACCCCCCCCAACTCTTATACTTACCATAATAGGTGCTTGCTGTCATGGACATAATCCAGAAAGATAAAGACATGAAAAGGATCAGGCTCAGAACAACTATATTTGTCATCATTTTTATATATCCTTTGTATATATTGTTCTCAAACTCCTTCATAGGATATAAGCAATCGATCACCTGGGGAGAAAATAAACCATCGTCTTTTGGGGGAAAGCCAAAGAAAATATTCTTTTAAAGACAAACAAATCCCCTTCAACAAAGGAAAAGCCCCTAAAATGGCAAAAAGACAAGTTTCCTGTCTCCTGCGGAAGACAATCTGCAAGTGCTGTTGACAAGAAATCGACTGTCACATAGGCTCAAAAGGAAAACACGGCTATGGAGGCAGAGAAGGCGAGAGCTAGCCTGTCCATTCTTGGGGCCTGTATTCTCAAGGCTAGAAAAAGCGAAGGTTCTCTCCACCCCCTCTCCAAGGAGAGGAGGAAAGGGCATCTCTTTCACACAACCAGACTGGGCTGGCCTAGAAAACGAGGTAGGAGGTGCGCTCTGGGGCCACCAAAGCAACAACCTCGGAGGAGGCAGAAGTAGCGCCGAGTTCTTCCCACGCCCCCGCCCGTAGGAGAGGACGGTGGCAGACGGACCCAAAGCCCAGGTCACGGGGCAGCCCACCTCCAAGGGCTCTGCTTACAACATAAGCGCCGCGGGGCGGCTGAGGTTCGGGTTGAGAAGGGCGGTGTAAGTCGCCAGCTGCACCCCTCTTCCCTGCCCCCCGCTCCCACCCTGCAGCCCGGCGTGCGCAGCTCACACTTACTCGAAGAGCCTTTGCTGCACAGGGTAAGAAGTAGCTCGGGCTCCCAAAGCCAGCCAGAGCTGCAGCCCCGCCGGCCCGCTCCTCGCCCAGTCTTCTCTGCGCATGCGCAGAGCGGAGCAAATCAGGAACCCGAAGAAAGGCGCTGAGCTCACGTGAGCAGGGTTGGGACTCCAAGCCGGGACTTAGGTGGGAGGTAAGGGAGAGGCTGCGTTGCGGACTAATGCTATTTTTTCGGGTTTATCGTTAGTACCCGCGTCCTTAACTGGGATACGCAAGCCTTAGATGTGGGTGAGATTATAAGTTTAGAATTGGAAGGAAGCTTGGAGGTCATGAAGTGATTTTTTACAGAGGGGTATACAGCTGAAGCTCAGGGAGGTGATGATAAAAATACATCCGTATAGCATTTATTATGTGCCAGGCGATGACTGAAATAAAGATGCTTTACAATTACTATCTCATTTGATGTCGCCCCACCAACCCCACTGGTGATAGGTACTATTATTCCCATTTTACAGATAAGGAAACTGAGATTCGTAATTTGCCACGGGTCACAGCTACTGAGGCTGAATTTGAACTCAGGACTTACTGATTCAAATCCAGCTCCATTTAGTCCATTTAGGACTTACCTAGGGTTGCCATAGTGTCTTAGTAAATGTGTAATAATCAGTTCTCCAAAATAAAATACAGGGACCCAAAGATTTCACCTGCATTATTAACATTTTTCCCACCATCACTTTATAAAATGTAGACATAAGTAAAACTATATAATGAAGTCAAACCTTGATTTGTAGCCATTACAGATTTTTGAGATGAAACTTTGCAGTGGCTTGATTGGTATTCACACCATTACTAAACTTAAACTGATCCAGTGGCACTATGATCAGTCCTGGGGAATGGGGAGATTTTTTTTGTGTCTTCAAGTCAGTGATTTTATTAATATAAGGGAACTCCCATCGAGGAAACTTGTGCTAGCAAAAATCTGCATCCATTAGTTTTAGACAGTTCCTTGGTACATCGGGTGGTTAAGTCATTTGGCCAGGGTCACATAACCAATATATATCAGACAGTAATTGGAGCTAACTTTTACTTACTTCTAGACTTTTTTTTTTTTTTTTTTAAATTCATGACCTTAGAAAATACAAAGAGGGGAGGGGGTGAGAATGAAGAGGAACACACCAGTATAGTGGAAAGGTGATCAGATAAGAAATAATTGTGAATACAGTTCTTTCTGATTTCAAGTGTAATGCTGGAGAAACTGAGGCAAGATAGAGATTACAGTTTTTAATATTCTATTAGTGGAGTATTTGACTGTTGACCAAACCGGATCCATGGCCAAACAGCTGGCTGAATCAGACTCTTATCTCAAAGCAAGGGATTTCAGAGACTCTTATAGGGCTCCAGTGATCAGAGAAACAAAAGACAAAAAGGGCAGGCAGAACACTGGTGAACAGGAACTCCAGGAAGGACCATAAATTCAGTTATGACATGTTGAGGTTAAAGAGGAAGGATCATAAATTCTAATAAGTAAAGAAGCTAGAGACAGAATGTCTGGACCAGGAGATGGAGGGTGCCATCTAAGTATTTAAGATAAGCCATCTGGAGTTTTATGACTCTTTGGAATGCTAGTGGCCAGAACTCCCACCCCTAATTATCTCAGTCCTAATGGCCAGGAAGTAGGGGTTGTCACCAGGGAGACTGAAGCAGAACAATTCAAGGAAACTGAACTATAACTTGATGAAGAGAGTCATCTACACCTAGAGAGAGAACAATGGGAACTGAATGTGGACTATAACATAGTTATTTTCACTCTTTTTGTTGTTGTTTGCTTGTATTTTGTTTTCTTTGTCATTTTTTTTCCCTTTTGGATTTATTTTTCTTGTGCAGCATGATAATTGTGGAAATATATATAGAGGAATTGTATATGTCTAACATATATTAGATCACTTACTGACTGGGGGAGAGGGGAGAAAAAATTAGAAACACAGGGTTTTGTAGGGGTGAATCAAAAATTATCCATGTTTATATTTTGAAAATAAGTTATAATTTTTTTAAAAAAGAATTCTAACTCTTAGAAAGTAGAATTCGTTGTTCAGTTGTGATGAAATCTTTGTGATCCCATTTGGGGTTTTGTTGGCAAAGATACTAGAATGATTTGCCATTTTCTTCTCTAGCTCATTTTACAGATGAGGAAACTGAGGCAAACAGGAAAAAGTGACTTGTTCTGGATCAAGAAGCTAGTAAATGTTTGAGGCTGGATTTGAATTCAGATCTTCCTGACACTAGGCACTGTGCCACCTAGCTATGCTGGAAGATAGAATATCCTGATAAAATAAGCAGTTGATATTAGCTGATAGACATTGGTGTTTTTCTCTTCTTTAAAATAATAATAATAATTCTCTCTGGGAGAAAGCAGGTTTAATTTACTCCAAAATCGCAGCCAGCTGGTAAAAGTTCAGATCTTTTATTGTGTCCTTCAATATAGTCCTCTGCTTTCTTCAGCCTCCAGCCAGCACCAAGTTGGAAGATGCAATGAATCTCTCTTGCCTCGAAGATAGGGCTTGTGGGCTTCCTCCCAAATGCTCCTCTCCCCAGTCATGTTCTGGAGAAATTCCTCTTAGCTCTAAGAGCTTCCCTCCATATATATGATCTCCCAAAGGTTAATCCTCCTTCTGGAGAAAAGTTCTGGGATCTCCCAAGTGCTCTCTTTAAGAACTTGGGAGGTGTGAACACAAGATTATTGTCTATCAGTTCTTAGTACCTTGTTTCAAATTGGCCCAAAATACCTCCTTCTAAGATCAAATCTTATTGAACCAGTAAATTAGATAATTATTGTCTCTATCAACTCTAATGGCAACACTTTGTAAAGATTCAAAAATAATTATATGAAATTTTTGATCTTAGGAGATTGGCTGGAAACAAACAATCTAATCAACTCTAAAACGCGTTCCCCTTCCATTGAAGCAAGAAATATTTAAGTACTCTTGGGTTCACATGTTTGGGAGTTTCAGAGGAGTGGGGAATTCCAAATCCCCTCTCAGAGAAGTAGCATAAATAAGCTCAGTGGTCACTAAAAGGTTACAACATTCCCAGGGGTGGGAGGAGCACTCTGGGAGGAAGCCCACAAGCCCTTTCTTGAGACAAAGAGATTCATTGTATCTTCTCCTTGGTGCTGGCTGGAGTCAGAAGGACAAACCTTTGGATTTAAATTCAGGGGACTCTTGAACCAAGAAAAGGCTCTGGCTAACGGGTTATATTGGGGAACAATAAAGATCAACTTTTATCATGGCTGCATTTTGGGGAATTATTCTTGTAACTGAAACTAAGACTGCCTCCAGAAACTTCCCCGAGAAAACCTGCTTTCTTCCAGAGAGAACAATCATCTTATTTTAAAGAAGAGAAAAACACCAACAATTATTCTCTCTATCAACTCTAATGGCTTAACACTTTGTAAAGATTCCAACATCTCCCCTTTTCTTTTGATTTAGAACATATGGTCTGACCTCCCTGCTTCTCAAATGGAACTCCAAAAAGTGATCCGCCCCTGACTGCTCAAAGATGAAACACCATAAAAAGGTGGTCAGCCCTCCCTGACATCTCAGGAAGGGAGATGAAAACACCAAAGGAAAATAGAAAATCAAATCAGATTAGCGGGTTTCTAAAGGGGCTCACTTGAAACAGGTATGAAACAAGGTGTACATAAATCCATCAATATGGGAGGCATTACACATAGTTACACAAGCACATAGCAATATAACACAGGCTAGTAGTAATGTTAACAAATAACATAAATCAACATGAAGAATTTACACATGTCCATAAGTCCTAGAAATAGTTCAAAAGGAACCCATTGCCCATTAATTCATGTGCCAGGAATTCAATAATTCCTGTAAGTTTGAAGTAAACAATTTTTCATAACATGAATCAACATACAAAATTATACATGTCCATAAATCCTAAAAATAGTCCAAAAGGAACCCATTGTTCATTAGTTCATGTGCCAGGAATACAATAATTCCTATAAGCTCTGAAGTATTGCAATAGTCTCATCAACAATTTTTCATTTAAAGGAAATCCAATGATTCTTGCTGGTTTTCAAGAACTGAAAGAGTCTCATCTTGTGTTAGAAAATCCAATGATTCATGAAGATTTAAAAGTTATTTTAACAGTCTCATTGTCAGCCATGCTCCTTCAGTGTCAGATGTTTCTTAAATCTTCTCCTTTGTTTTGAGGTTTTTCTCTTTTTCTGTTTCTCTGTGATGGACAAGGCGAATACGGCTTGTTGGCACCCACCTGATTCCTTCTCCACCTGTGGAGATACAAGCAAACCCTCTTCCCCAAGCAGTTAACCTATCTGGTCCCTTCCATTCACCACTTTCTGGATCTCTCCACATCACCTGGCGATTATCTAAAGATAGTAGAGCTGCTCTCACTGGACATTGCTCTTCTGGTGGGTTATAAAACCTGTCTGTTGGAGCCAGTGCATCTTTATCAAAAATTTAAAAAATTAATGGTATAGAGAACTAAGAAGTTCTCTAGGGTTACCCGTAGCTCCCCCTTTCTTTTGTTTTTGGAGGAGTGTCTTAATGTCTTTGTTTCTTCTTTCTTCGATTGCCTGACCTTGAGGAGTAAAGGGTATGCCAGTGGTGTGTACAATCTTATACTGTGCACAAAAGTGTTCAAAATGTTTGGAAGTATATGCAGTTCCATTATCTGTTTTTATTTCTTGTGGCACACCCATAATTGCGAATGCTTGTATGAGGAATTCAGTGACCACTCGGGCTGTCTCTTTTTCTGCTAGCATTGCAAAAGTGAATCCTGAAAAGGTATCTATCACAACGTGGATAAAAGACAGACGACCAAAAGATTTATAATGGGTCACATCCATTTGCCAGATTTCATTGGGTCTCAAACCATGAGGGTTCTTCCCTAGAGGGAGTGTAGGAGGGTGGAAAGGAAGGCAAGCTGTACAGCTTTTTACTATGATCCTAGCTTCCTCTTTTATTAGCCCAAATTGTAAAGGTAAAGCTCGAGCAGTCTGATGGTATTTAAAATGGGATTCCTGGGCCTCTTGAAATAAAGGAGTACTAGCTAACAGAGTTAAAAGGCTATCTGCCTTTGAATTTCCATCAAAAATATGACCTGGAAATCCACTATGCAAGTGGACATGCAAGATATAAATTTTGCCTGGATGCTTTCTCACTTGCTCTTGAAGTTCCTTAAAGAGCTGATATATATTAGAAGCTGCAAATTTTATTTGGGCTGTGACAATTCTTTGTACCACACATACTGAATAGACTGAATCAGATATTATATTTATATCGCCTGGGTAATAAGTGAGAGCTAGCATGATTGCATATAATCAGTTCTGCTGAATGGACTGAAAAGTTCTGACCACTCTTTTTATTGTTAAATCATGAGAGTATACAGCACAGATATTTTGTTTAGATGCGTCTGTAAAGATAGTAGGTCCTTTCAGAGGAACCTTAGAAACTTTCTCCTCAAAAATCCATTCCCAATTATGTAATAGTCTGGTCATCTTTAATGGAGACCCGTGTGCAAAATTTGGAGTTGTGGCCAATAAAATTTGCTACTCTGGGATGGCCTCACAGCATACATTAATTTGTGTTAGTATAAAAGGTGTATATCTTATCAGGTCTTGTCCCAGATAATTTCCAAGGGTTTTTGAGTTACTCTTTCAACCACATTGGATAAAGCCAGTTCAACTTCTCTCAAAGCCTCTTAAGCTTCTTTTGTAAGCTGGTGTGGTGAATTTAAAGCAGTGTCTCCCCTTAAAATGTCATATAGGGGTTGCAATTGATTGGTAGCTAAGCCTAGCACTGGACACACCTATTGGATATCTCCTATTAATTTTTGGAAAAAGTATTTAACTTCTCTGTTCTTTTTTTTTTTTTTTTATTTTTTTTAATTTAATAGCCTTTTATTTACAGGTTATATGTGTGGGTAACTTTACAGCATTAACAACTGCCAAACCTCTTGTTCCAATTTTTCACCTCTTACCCACCACCCCCTCCCCCAGATGGCAGGATGACCAGTAGATGTTAAATATATTAAAATATAAATTAGACACACAATAAGTATACATGACCAAACCCTTATTTTGCTGTACAAAAAGAATCAGACTCTGAAATATTGTACAATTAGCTTGTGAAGGAAATCAAAAATGCAGGTGGGCATAAATACAGGGATTGGGAATTCAATGTAATGGTTTTTAGTCATCACCCAGAGTTCTTTCTCTGGGTGTAGCTGGTTCAGTTCATTACTGCTCTTTTGGAAATGATTTAGTTGATCTCGTTGCTGAGGATGGCCAGGTCCATCAGAACTGGTCATCATATAGTATTGTTGTTGAAGTATATAATTTCTCCTGGTCCTGCTCATTTCACTCAGTTCATGTAAGTCTCTCCAGGCCTTTCTGAAATCATCCTGTTGGTCATTTCTTACAGAACAATAATATTCCATAATATTCATATACCACAATTTATCCAGCCATTCTCCAACTGATGGGCATCCATTCAGTTTCCAGTTTCTAGCCACTACAAAAGGGCTGCCACAAACATTCGTGCACATACAGGTCCCTTTCCCTTCTTTATAATCTCTTTGGGATATAAGCCCAGTAGTAACACTGCTGGATCAAAGGGTATGCACTGTTTGATAACTTTTTGAGCATAGTTCCATACTACTCTCCAGAATGGTTGGATTCGTTCACAACTCCAGCAACAATGCATCAATGTCCCAGTTTTCCACATCCCCTCCAACAATCATCATTATTTTTTCCTGTCATCTTAGCCAATCTGACAGGTGTGTAGTGGTATCTTAGAGTTGTCTTAATTTGCATTTCTCTGATTAATAATGACTTGGCATCTTTTCATATGACTAGAAATAGTTTCAATTTCTTCATCTGAGAATTGTCTGTTCATATCCTTTGACCATTTTTCAATTGGAGAATGGCTTGATTTTTTATAAATTAGAGTTAATTCTCTATATATTTTGGAAATGAGGCCTTTATCAGAACCTTTGAATGGAAAAATGTTTTCCCAGTTTATTGCTTCCCTTCTAATCTTGTCTGCATTAGTTTTGTTTGTACAAAAACTTTTCAGTTTGGTATAATCGAAATTTTCTATTTTGTGATCAGTAATGATCTCTAGTTCTGCTTTGGTCATAAAGTCCTTCCCCTTCCACAGGTCTGAGAGGTAAACTATCCTATGTTCCTCTAATTTATTAATAATTTCATTCTTTATGCCTAGGTCATGAACCCATTTTGACCTTATCTTGGTGTACGGTGTTAAGTGTGGATCAATGCCTAGTTTCTGCCATATTAGTTTCCAATTTTCCCAGCAATTTTTATCAAACAGTAAGTTCTTATCCCAAAAGCTGGGGTCTTTGGGTTTGTCAAAGACTAGGTTGCTATATTTGTTGACTGTTTTATCCCTTGAACCTAACCTATTCCACTGATCAACTAATCTATTCCTTAGCCAATACAACTTCTCTGTTCTTAAAGACAGTTTTTGCATTGTAAGTGCCTTAAGATACATTTCATATCCTAAATATTGAAAAGGAGCATGCCTTTGAATTTTTTCTGTAGCGATATGAAGTTTGTAGTTTCTTAATGTTTCTATGGTCTTTTGTAGACATGCTTTTAGAAGCATGTTAAGTCACGAGAGTATACAGTGCAAATATTATGTTTGGACACATCTATAAAGATAGTTGGTCCTTTAAGAGGAACTTTAGAACCTTTTCTTCAAGAATCCATTGCCAATTATGTAATAGTCTGATTATCTTTAGTGGAGACCCATGTGTAAAATTTGGAGCTGTGGCTAATAAAATTTTCCATTCTGGTATGGTTTCGCAGCACACATTAATTTGTGCATTAGTATAAAAGGTGTATATCTTATCAGGTCTTATCCCAGGTCTTATCTTGCTCACTTAATGGCCTTTAATAAAATAATAGCCACAAGCACTAAGTACGGAGTAAGGCTTTGTTCTGGTTGTGCTGGGAGGTTCACCCACTCTATCACACTCTTTCTTTGATGAAGGACTGTTGTGGGTGCTTCTTGTGTAGCAAAAACTGATATTTCCAAGGGTTTTTGAGTGATTCTTTCAACCACATTGGATAAAGCCAGTTCAACTTCTTGCAAAGCCTCTTGAGCTTCTTTTGAAGGCTGACATGGTGAGTTTAAAGCACTGTCTCCTCTTAAAATGTCATATAATGGTTGCAATTGATAGTCTAACACTGGACACATCCATTGAATATCTCCTATCAATTTCTGAAAGTCATTTAAGGTGTTTAGCTTCTCTGTTCTTAAGGAAAGGCACCTTAGGGTATACTTCATACCCTAAATATTGAAAAAGAGCATGTCTTTGAATTTTTTCTGGAGGTATGTGCAATTTGTAGTTACTTAGTGTTTCTATGGTCTTTTGTAGACATGCTTCTAACATTTGTTCCTCAGATGCACATCCCAATATATCATACATGTAATGTAATAACATTACTTTTGGAAATGTTTTTCTTACTGGAGTAAGAGCAGCAGCAACATACATTTGGCACATAGTAGGGCTATTTTTCATTCCCTGTGGCAAAACTGTCCATTTATATCTTTTATAAGGCTCAGCTAAATTAACACTGGGCACTGAAAAGGCAAATCTTTTCATATCTTCCTTATCTAGAGGGATAGAATAGAAATAATACTTGATGTCTATAACCCAAAGAGGCCATTCTCTAGGCAACTGAGTAGGAGCTGGAAGTCCAGGCTGAAGAGTTCCCATAGTTTCCATCTGTTTATTTACCTTTCTTAAATCAGTCAACATCCTCCATTTTCCTGATTTCTTTCTTTCAACAAATACTGGGGAATTCCAAGGACTTAGAGAAGGTTGTAAGTGTCCTTGGTCAAGTTGCTCTTGCACTATAGCTACTAAGGCCTGAATTTTATCTCTTGTTAAAGGCCACTTTTCTACCCACACTGGTCTATCAGTTTTCCACTGAATAGGAACAGGTGAGAGTTCTGGCAGGCCTTCAACAGCAGCCCTGCCTAAAAAGCCAAAGTACTTAATTGTAATCCGATCCACTGTAAAATGTCTCTTCCCCACAGATTGATGGGAATTTTTTCAACCACAAAAGAAGTAAAAACTCCTGTTTCATTTTCAAATGTCCATCTCATAGGGGCAGTACTACCTTCAGCTGCTATTGATCCTCCTACACCAGACATGTAGGTGTCTGCCTTAATCTTTGGCCAGTGATTGGGCCAGCTGGCACCTCTAATGACAGTACGATCTGCACCCATGTCTACCAATCCTTTTAATGGTATTCCATTCACATAAATAGTGAGCTTAGGTCGGTCATCTGTCACAGCTGCAGTCCAAAATATTCCTGGACTCTGCTGCTGGAAGTCAGAATCTGGGCAACTATCATCAGATTGTCTATTAGGGGTATGTAACAGTAAGCTTGATGCTACTACTTCCCCTGGTTGATAAATCACAGGTTGTCTACCTGTGTTAGTGACTGGGATATTAGCTACAGATTCCCCAGTTTCCCACATCAGTGTGTGGATGGCCACTGTTTTGTAAGCTCTCTCCGGAGGTGAAATGGTCAAGCCTACTGTCCCTGGAGGCAAGGGATCCATAGGCTGGACAGGAACAGATTTCATCTCTCCAGGGGATATCTCAGTAGTCTCTACTGTGTATAGCTCTGTTTTTCCTAATTGCAATCCCCTTTTCCCCACTGATTGCCCTTTGACTGATTGATTGTGTAATCTCCTTCTTCCATCCAATTGTCTTTTGGCTGATTGATCATATCTCACCATTGAATTTCTAAAGACTCTCTGGGTGTAACCTCCGCTGCCATCTTGCTCCACCTGGGGCCCTGAAGCTGGGCCTCTTCTCTCATTTCCCTGAGTCAATTTACATTCAGAGGCCCAATGAAAGCCTCGGTTACATTTTGGGCATGGGGTTTTGGGTTTTATTCTCTCACCCTGTCTTCTCATTTTATCTCCATATCTACAATGAGCTCTCAAATGTCCAACTTTTCCACACTGAAAACATCTATGAGTTTCTCTAGAAGTCCCTTGCCAAGAGGGACCCTGTCTTTCCATGTTCATCATAGTTTGGGTATAATAAGCATTTGTGCCCACTGTGGCACACCGTCATATGATTATTATGTCTTATGAAATGAGGTTCTATTAATGGTTCTTATTACAGCTGTTTGCAAATGTCCCACAAAATTAGCAAAAGGTTCACTGGGACCTTGCTCTATTTTTGTGAAGGCTCCCTCTTGATTTTTTTGTTCTGGGAGGGAACCCCAAGCTTTTATTGCAGCCTTAGAAATTTGCTCATACACTGGTATGGGATAGCATTTCTAATCCCTCTGTTTTTTGTCTGCTTGCATTTTTGATTTCCTTCACAGGTTAATTGTATATTATTTCAAAGTCCAATTCTTCTTGTGCAGCAAAATAACTTTATGGATATATATACATATATTATATGTAACATATAATTTAACATATTTAACATGTATTGGTCTACCTGCCATCTAGGGGAAGGAGTGGGGGGAAGGAGGGGAAATATTAGAACAAAAGTTTTGGCAATTGTCAATGCTGAAAACAATTACCCATGCATATATCTTGTAAATAAAAAGCTATATAAAAAATATATTAAAAAAAAAAGAAAATAAAAAACTTTAAAAAACAAAAAATACTTATCATAAATTTTTTTTTCATCTTCCTTGTATCTTTGGTAATGCTTTTTTGAAATGAAATATCAGTTTTGAGGTTCATTTTGTCAATTCTTAAGTCTATTTTACAATACTAAATAATTCTGTTTTTTTTAAAGCTTATTTTCTCCTTTTATAAAAGTTCTTATCTTTCAGCATAGGTTGTATAATATTTTTGCCCAAAACATTTTACAAGATTTTTAAAATCTTGCAAGTTTTTAATGCATTTTAAAATACAACTCCCATCCCTGGCAAAATGAGCCATTGTTTCCAAAAAATGGAATAATCAAGTATGTTGGACAGTTGTCTTTGGACATTGGAGAAATGTCTTCCAGATTTGACTTTCACATAGAAATGAATTGCACATTGAAATAAAATTAATAATTATACAAAGGGATATGTTCTCTTTTGTTGTTGAACATTAAAGTAAACCCTAGATAGACAGCTAGATTTTCCATTCCTTTATGCTGACCTAAATTCTTTCAATGCATTTGTTATTTAATTTTTTGTTGGTCAAATTTGAACAAAGTCTATCTGTTGGAATCTTTACAAAGTGTGAAGCCATTAGAGTTGATAGAGAGAATAATTATCTAATTTGGCATGTTTCAATGATTGATTTGATCTTAGAAGGAGATATTTTGGGCCGGAATTTGAAACAAGGTACTAAGTACAACTGATAGACAATAATGCTTGTGTTCACACCTCCCTTGAAGTTCTTGGGGCCAGAGAGCACTCTGGGAGATAACCCAGAATCCTATTCTCTCCAGAAGGAGGAGTTAACCTTTGGGAGATCATATATATGGAGGAAGCTCTTAGAGCTAAGAGGAATTTCTCCAGAACATTGACTGGGGTTGGAGAGGAGCACTCTGGGAGGAAGCCCACAAGCCCTATCTTCGAGGCAAGAGAGATTCATTGCATCTTCCAACTTGGTGCTGGCTGGAGGCTGAAGAAAGCAGAGGCAGAAGCCAAGGACAAAACTGCAAGAGCTCTTGGAACCAAGCAGAGAGATAGGCTTCTGAGCTAACCGGGCTATATTGAAGGACACAATAAAAGATCTGAACTTTTACCAGCTGGCTGCAATTTTGGAGTAATTAAACCTGCTTTCTCCCAGAGAGAACTATTATTATTATTTTAAAGAAGAGAAAAACACCAACATTTTGGCGCCCTGAATGTAGGGCTGACAAGCCCCTCAGTGGAAAAGCTTTGATCCTGATTTCAGTGGGAAAAGCCTCCGATCCTGATTTCAGTGGAAAACCCTGTGATCCTGATCATTATGATTACCTCACACTCATTTCCCAGAGTTCTTTTGCTGGGTATAGTTGGTTCTATTCATTATTGAACAAATGGAATTGATTTGGTTCATCTTATTGTTGAAGAGAGCCACGCCCATCAGAATTGATCATCATATAGTATTGTTGAAGTATATAATGAACTCCTGGTTCTGCTCATTTCACTCATCATCAGTTCATGTAAGTCTCTCCAAGCCTTTCTGAAATCTTCCTGCTGGTCATTTCTTACAGAACAATAATATTCCATAACATTCACACACCACAATTTATTCAACCATTCTCCAATTGATGGGTATCCACTCAGTTTCCAGTTTTTGGCCACTACAAAGAGTGCTGCTACAAACATTTTTGCACATACAGATCCCTTTCCTTTCTTCAAGATGTCTTTGGGATATAAGCCCAGTAGTAATACTGCTGGATCAAAGGGTATGTGTGATGTTCTCTTCTTTAAAATATAATGGTTCAAATCATTTCTAATGGAGCAGTAATGAACTGAACCAGCTATACCCAGAAAAAGAACTCTGGGGGATGACTAAAAACCATTACATTGAATTCCCAATCCCTATATTTATGCACACCTGCATTTTTGATTTCCTTCACAAGCTAATTGTACAATATTTCAGAGTCTGATTCTTTTTGTACAGCAAAATAACGTTTTGGTCATGTATACTTATTGTGTATCTAATTTATATTTTAATATATTTAACATCTACTGGTCATCCTGCCATTTAGGGGAGGGGGTGGGGGGGTAAGAGGTGAAAAATTGGAACAAGAGGTTTGGCAATTGTTAATGCTGTAAAGTTACCCATGTATATATCCTGTAAATAAAAGGCTATTAAATTAAAAAAAAAAATAAATAAAATATAATGGTTCTCTGGGAGCAGGTTTCTCAGAGGAGGTTTTCTGGAGGCAGCCTTAGTTTCAGTTCAGAGTAATAATCACTCCAAATACAGCCAGCTGATAAAATCCAAACGTTCATTTCTCATCTCTTTCCTTGGGCCCAATTAGCTTTCTTAAGAGGCCTATCTCTTTGCTTGGTTCCAAGAGCTCTTGCAGCTTGTCTTTTGCCTCTGCTTTCTTCAGCCTCCAGCCAGCACAAAGGTAGAAGATTGAATAAATCTGACTTCACCTCTGAGAGTGGGCTTGTGGGCTTCTGTATCTTATCTTGCTTATATGCTGTACACTGAGTACACACCAATAATTATATCACTAGGAAACCATTATTTGTTGTATGATTAAATCAATGCTAAACTAGATTTAAACATTGTTTCCTCAATTTCACTTAGAACCTTGTTTCAAGTTCTGGCCCATAACATCTCCTTGTAGGATCAGATTTTATATAATCATACTAAACCATGCTAAATTAGATAATTATTGTCTCTATCAGCTCTAATGAGTTAATACTTTGTAAGGATTCCAACATCTCCCTCGTTCTTCTGATTTAGAACATCAGTGGTAATGACCTCCCTGACTTCTCAAGGAGGTGAGAAACCCAAAAAGAAGGTGATCACACCTTCTCTGACTGCTCAAAAAGAAGTGAAAACACCATAAAAAGAAGATGGTCATATCCTTCCTGAGATGTCAGGGATGAAAACACCAAAGGAAATAGGAAATCAAATCAGATTAGCGGGTTTCTGAAGGAGCTCATTTGAAACAGGTATACATAGATCCATCAATATGGGAGGCATTACATTCATCAATATGGAAGGTATTACACATAATGGCATAAGCACATAGCAATATAACACAGGCTAGTAGTGATGTAACAAATAACATGAATCAACATAAGAATTTATACATGTCCTTAAGTCCTAGAAATAGTCCAAAAGGAATCCATTGTCCATTAGTTCATGTGCCAGGAATTCAGTAATTCCTGTAATTTTTTTTGCAGAATTGACAAAGAACCTCTCCTAATTCCCACTCGTCTAGATCCAATTCTTTTCCCATAGAGAAATAAGGACATATGTTCTTTACAGTTTCTAAAAGTTCAGTGATCTGCTCCAAAATTATAATCAAGCCTTGTCTTTTCATAACCTTGACAATGCTCTCTAAATATTTTCCTTGAACAGAAACAGAAGGCTGTTTTCTAAACATCTGCCCCATCTTAGCTGAAATTCTACTTTAACTCTTTTAACAAAATTTCTTTGTTGTACTTACCCTAATTTCTGGGTTGAGAAGACTTTTCCACTGAGATCAGGGTTGGAACTTTTCCACTGAAATCAAGATCAGAGGCTTTCCCACTGAAATCAGGATCCACATTTTGGCGTGGTGTTCTCTTCTTTAAAATATAATGGGGAGGTTTCCTGGAAGCAGCCTTAGTTTCAGTTCAGAGTAATAATCACTCCAAATACAGCCAGCTGATAAAATCCAAATGTTCATTTCTTATCTCTTCCTTGGGCCCACTTAACTTTCTCTCTGCTTGGTTCCAAGAGCTCTTGCAGCTTGTCCTTTGCCTCTGCTTTCTTCAGCCTCCAGCCAGTACAAAAGTGGAAGATGGAATGAATCTGACTTCACCTCTGAGAGTGGGCTTGTGGGCTTCTGTATCTCCCAGAGTGCTCTGTGGCCCTGAGAGCTTCTTGCTTATATGCTGAGTATACACCAATCATTATATCACTGGGAAACTATTATTTGTTGTATGATTAAATCAATGCTAAACTAGATTTAAACATTGTCTCCTCAATTCCACTTAGTACCTTGTTTCAAGTTCTGGCCCATATCATCTCCTTGAGGATCAGATCAATCATACTGAACCATGCTAAATTAGATAATTATTGTCTTTATTAACTCTAATGAGTTAACACTTTGTAAAGATTCCAGCAGGTATGCACAGTTTGATAAAAGTTTTTTTTATTTTCAAAAGATATGCACGGATAATTTTTCAACACTGACTCTTGCATAGCCTTGTGTTCCAAATTTTCCCCTCCTTCCCCCCACCCTTTCCCCTAGAAGGCAAGTGATCCAAAATATGTTATACATATTAAAATATGTTAAGTTCAATATATGTAAATATATTTATACAATATCTTGCTGCACAAGAAAAACCAGATCAAAAAGAAAATGAACAAGAAAACAAAACGCAAGTGAACAACAAGAAAAGGAGTGAGAATGTTATGTTGTGATCTACACTCGGTTTTCACAGTTCTCTGAGTGAACTCTGAGTGTAGATGGCTCTCTTTATCACAAGATCATCGAAATTGGCCTCAATCATCTCAATGTTGGAAAGAGTCACACCCATAAGTATTGATCGTTGTATAATATTGTTGTTGCCATGTACAATGATCTCCTGGTTCTGTTGATTTCACTTGGCATCAGTTCATGTAAGTTTCTCCAGGTCTCTCTGAAATAATCCTGCTCATTGTTTCTTATAGAACAATAATATTTCATAACATTCATATACCATAACTTATTTAGCCATTCTCCAACTGATGGGCATCCACTCAGTTTCCAGTTTCTTCCCACTATGAAAAGGGCTGCCACAAATTTAAAATATTAAAAATACTTAAAAATTTTGCTCACTTTTATAATGTCTAGGCTAGCTTTCTGCAGGTCCTCTGGATGGACCTCGGTCTCAGCAGGATACTCACCACGAAGATGGTCAGGAATAGAGTCTACAGTCTTTATTGTCTCCTTCACAGTCTGTTCATTCTGACTGACTGACTCTGTCCCCAGTTTTCTCAGCCCTTAAATACCCTATTACAATTACATCATTACAGCATACTGAATGTATGGCCAACTAGAGTGATATATCAAACTAGAGTGATTATATCATTATACTAGATATATGTGAACTAGAGAACCATTATCTCATCAATTCCACTGAGTTAACACCTTATTGTAAATATCCTTGTTTTAAGTATACTTCTCCAGAGTTCCGGCCCTCTACACAGTTTTATTCTGATGTATGGTTGAAATGAGATACAAGTAGGGGATAAGTGTTAAAATGAGAAAGGGCAGGCAAGGGGAGAGGAGAGAGGATGATTTAAATATCATCTTATAAAAAACAAACAAACAGGACTTCATGTTTTATTCTGTGCTCCAGTACCAGAGCTCATCACTAAAATCCTACTCTGATAATGCATGGAAGTATGAAGATGTGCCAGCAGAACATTATATCTGCAAGAACCTATTAGAAGCTCCAAAAGCTTTTGAGCCCATGCTCAGCAATAAACTCCACATCAGTTATTTGAGGGTCATTCTAGTTAATATAGAAGAGGCTGAAGGATCAAACATCATCAAAAAGACCTAAGTAGCTACTGGGTGCCAAGTGGGGGCAAGTTAATGGTGCTTGCTGGATAGAGTGCTGCCTCTGGAGTCATGAAGACTCATTTCCGAATTCAAATCTGGCCTCATACATTTATTATTAGCTGTGTGATCCTAGGCAAGAATTGTCTTAATTGTTCATCTGTAAAATGAGCTTGAGAATGAAATGGCAAACAATTCCAGTATCTTTACTAAGAAAGTCCCAGATTAGATCACAAAGAGTAGGACATGACTGCAATGTCTGAATAACAAATTTCCAAACTGGGAATATAAGTACAAAGAATGAAACAATTCCTTCTCATAAGGAGACTACATTAGAATGGAGGAGAGGAGTACTTAAGAAAATATAACAGTATAATGTTGAATACAAAGTAGTTGAATTTAAAGGATTTGGGAGAGAGCCCATTAGTTGTGGGAATTAAGAAAGTTTTCATGCAGAAAATTATTTGAATTGAATCTTAAAGGAAAACTGATTCGCTGAAACTGAGATAAAGAAGGGGAAACTGCAATCTAATCTTGTGTGTAACCTCCCGCCAAGGCTACTGATTGCCAGGGCCACACATACCAATCTTCCCCAGATACACATAAAGATGAGCCAATGTTAAGGTACCAAACAGCCTTTCTTTATTGGTACTCTCAGCAGGGGTTATCAGGAAGCAAGAACAAGTGTATGTATGTCTCTGCATCTCTGAATCTCTCTACATCTCTGCCTCTCAATATTCTCTCTGCATCCTTTGCCTATGGACTCAAAGCTGGCCATTTATATTTACTCTCCTCTGGGATTACCCCATGCCTAGCCCACTCAGCATTGTGTAGGTGGATCCACAGAAGGGAGCACCTGGAGTTAGTGCTGCATCCTAAGAAAAAATCTAGCAAGAGGACACACCCCTTGCCATCTCAAGGAACCTTTAACATAACTTCCTGCCTCAGAGGCCAAGCCCCTTTTTACCTCCTGGGTCCATTCTACCAGCTGACATGGCATACATAGCAATTCTCAGAAGGAAAAGTCCCTAACACTTGTGTTGGCCTGTGCAAAAGCACAAAGATTACAGATGGAATGTGAAGTGAGAAAAAGTTAGTATGGCTAAAGTGCAGTGTCATATCTAGTATGGTTGAAAAGGTAGGTTGCATTCAGGTTGTGACAGACTTTATCTTATAAGCACAGGAGACCACTGCAATTGATTGAGGAGGGAGCAAATAATTATTATTTTTATTTATTTTTTTTTATTTAATAGCCTTTTATTTACAGGTTATATGTATGGGTAACTTTACAGCATTGACAATTGCCAAACCTCTTGTTCCAATTTTCCCCCTCTTATCCCCTTCCCCCTCCCCCAGATGGCAGGATGACCAGTAGATGTTAAATATATTAAAATATAAATTAGATACACAATAAGTATTCATGACCAAACCGTTATTTTGCTGTACAAATAGAATCAGACTCTGAAATATTGTACAATTAGCTTGTGAAGGAAATCAAAAATGCAGGTGGGCAAAAATATAGGGATTGGGAATTCAATGTAATGGTTTTTAGTCATCTCCCAGAGTTCTTTCTCTGGGCGTAGCTGGTTCAGTTCATTACTGGGGAGCAAATAATTAGACTGGAATTAGCATCATAGATTTGGAGAAAAATTCTAGAAGTTATCTATTTCAGTCTCCTGTTTTACAGATTAGGAAACTGAGACAAGAAAAGTGTCCCAGAATCACACATTTAATAAGAGACAAAAAGAGGATTTGAATCCAAGTTCTTCCAGTCTAAATCCAGTTCTTGAACCATCATCTAGAGATTAGCCACAAGGGAAGTTTTTGGATCAGAGCACCTGGTGAAAATGATTTAGAAAGGTGTAGAAACTGATTCATGAAATTAGTACTTGCATTGATGAAATCACAGATTTTCTGAAGTACAAAACTTGAACTTTCTTTCTTTTTTTTTTTTTTTTAATAACTTTTTATTGACAGAACCCATGCCAGGGTAATTTTTTAGAACATTATCCCTTGCATTCACTTCTGTTCCGATTTTTCCCCTCTCTCCCTCCACCCCCTCCCTCAGATGGCAAGCAGTCCTATACATGTTAAATAGGTTACAGTATATCCTAGATACAATATATGTGTGCAGAACTGAACAGTACTTGAACTATTTCTGATCAAAGACTTGTTAATGAAACTGATTTGAGGTGGTGATGCAGCCAATGTTTGATTTTGAGATAATAAAACAATTACATAGCAACATGCAATATCTGAGTTGCATTGTAGAAATGGAAATTCTAGAGACAAATCCCAAGTGGAGGGAAAAACAAACAAACATAATGCACAGTATTAGGTTATCTTTTCAAAAAGTTTTAATGCTCGGTAATTATAGTGTTATGTTTCTCCAGAGATATTGCTAACAATTTTATAGCCACTGCAGTTACCTGGAATCAGAAACTTTGGTTTTTCTGTGATTGTGAGCAAATATTTTTTAAAGATACACATTATGTTTAGATGGATATGTGATCATTTTTGCTAGAAATATTAAGCTGGGAAACAATTATTTTTGCTAATGGCAAACTGATGAAAAAAAAATTAAAATGGCACCTGACCAAAACATTATGCCTAACATGTTAACACTGGACAATATTTATGTAAAAGATTAAAGTTTTTCAGTATTTACAAGTTTTTCCACAAGTATTTCTGAAAAGTGCCTGGTAAGATGCATTTCTTTTGCATTTGTCACATCTACCTTCTTGGAAGATAATGAAAAACATACTGATGTTAGGTACTACAAATTTAAGTCAATAGATTTTTATTAAGTGCTCACTTATGTGCAGGATATTGTGCATACAGAAAGGAAAACAGCAGCCCTTGCTCTCAAGGAGCTAATATTTTGCCTAAATTTTGGGCATTGCTACATAAAAGTATCATACTTGGCAAACAAATTCTGAGGGGACATAATTTTCTTCCCAGTAGTATACATTTTGTCTGAGTGAGCAGATAACTATTTTCCACCATAGAGAACTAATTTTCATGAAAAATTAAATTAGAGCTCTTTATGGTTCCTAGAATGTAAACAAGTATCATAAAAAAAAAAAACCCTCACTATTCACAATTGTACATTTGAATGAAGATTAAGATACTGAATAGTTAATGAACTTTTTCATTTTGTTCACATATATCTGAAATATAAAACATGAATAAATATAATTTATGAAATATGGCAAACCCTTTGAATGATTCAATTAACCAGTTTTTAAGAGTATTCTCTATATAGGTTTATTTTAGAAAAGAATCATTAAAATCCTATTTTTCCACATGTAATGCTAGTGTTGATACAGCCCTACAAAAAATTATAGTAGAGGAAACGAATCCTCATGTGAACTACTGATTTAATTTATATATTGATTTAATGATCTATAAATTGATTAAACCTTAAAACAATTATAATTAACAAGACATTACAAAGCTAAGTACATCTTTGCATCAGGCTATGCCCTAAACTGAGTACTTATGTAAGTAGTAAAATAAATACTTTATAAACAACTTTGATATCCTAATACACATTAAAAATTCACGAAAGCATAAAACTAAAAAGCATGTTATGACAAAACACTGATATCTACTTATTTAGTAATCTGGGCAAAAATAAGCAATGGACTCAATGCTGCTATTTTACAACCTTGTGTCTGTGTGTATGGATGTGTGATGGGGACTCAAGGTGCCAAAGTACCTATTTGAGCAGATTTGAGGTATGCTTGGTCTCTTCTCATCTGATGGACTTAATGGCACTTCACATCCAAATAATACTTAACATTTAA
The DNA here is from genome assembly GCF_902635505.1 of Sarcophilus harrisii. Classification (NCBI taxonomy): domain Eukaryota; kingdom Metazoa; phylum Chordata; class Mammalia; order Dasyuromorphia; family Dasyuridae; genus Sarcophilus; species Sarcophilus harrisii. The sequence goes on from NC_045430.1 coordinate 57,361,832, forward strand.
GTTAGTATAAAAATCACTGCAAGTCTAGTATTTCCACGAGATATCATGTTTTACAGACAAGAAAAAAGGTAAACGCATTGTAATAAATTCACCATATATTGCCATGTCATTGACACCATTTTTCCAAAGTTACATTTAATTTATGTATTTCAGCATCATTTTTAGATATAAAAGCCCTCCTCCAACAAAGTTCAACAAGGAAAATTTCTTTTATGACAGAAAGTAAGCCTGTGAAATGACCTAAAAGTATTACTTGCCACAGACCATTCCTTCAAAAACAGGTTCTTAAAAACAAAACAAAAAAAAAAAAAAAAACAAACAACTCTCCAATAAATTAATTTGTAAACATAAGATTTCTTAATGTAGGAAAATTTTCACCTAGAGTGAATATTCCTTGTTGTAAGGCACTTGTGCTTATGGTAAAATGAAGTTTTCATATAAAGTTTACTGTATTTCCATGAAAATAAGTAAAAGTCTTTTACCTAAAGAATTATGCTATTTCAAGTAAAACTATGCTAAGGGCATAATTTTTAATATAATTTCAATAAATAACTTTTACTTCTGAATCTAGTGAAGGCTAGGCACAGAATTCAGTTTTGGCTAATATCAAAAGTAGGCTCCATGGTTGGGGCTGTCTTTATTTTAGAAAATTTGTAATATTTGATCTCGCTGATCTAGTACAAGGATTTTGAAGTTTTGTAATGAAAGATCGTTTAAGGCATTTGGTAAGATGTGTTCTGATGTGCCTCTGAACAAAATGTTACTTGCTTCTAAACTTTTCACCAAGCATGTGGTTTTAAACCATCTCAGGGTTTCTCTCCGTTCTTTCTGCAAACAATTCTTCATCTTTCTTCTTAAGCTCGCTATCTTTTTCTCCAGTTGAAATATCCTCTTTTTTGCTTCTGTGGGGTTTCTAAAGGCATAACTGTGTTCAAGCAGAACTTGCTGACAGCTAACACTGGATTTTGAATTGGATGGTCCTGTTGGGATGCAAGGGTTTTTCTTTGGAAGGTTTCTTGACTTGGATTTCTGAACAGAATGAAATGAAGAGTATTACACATGAATTATAATTTCATAAATTGAAAGTAAAATTGCTCTGTTTTATAATGAAATAATTCTAAGCTACCTCATGAAAAGGTGTACATTGCACTGAAAGGACACATTTTATATAATGAAAAGAAGCTGATACTCAAACATCTAATCTTGTATTACCCATTAATTCAATGAGATTTTAGGCAAACCACTTAATCTCTTAATTTTTCTTGTAAATACATGGACCCATATGATATGTGTATAAAAATAATGTTAGGAATATTTTAAATGTTATGATTATTAAAAATTAGTTTAAGTTTAGTAAACTTCATAACCATATACAAACCTAACTAATAACTTGAGAAAAGCAGCACAGACCTCTTCAAATATATGAATACTCTCAATTATGTTTTCTTTTCCTTTTAGTCTGAGGGAGAATCAGTTCCTTTCCTTGTGTTCTTGATTCTATTTCCTTCTTATTTCCTTTAGGCTTTTGTCTATGAATTATGTTGATTGATCTCCAGGTACCACAGTTAAACTTGAAAGTTTTGTGGGTACAAATCCACCTTTGATTTGTACCATGGTGCTCTGTAACCCCAGGCAAGTCACTTACACTCTCAGTGCTTTTGCCAGTTCTACAAATTATACAGAATGAAGCTAGAGAAAATCAAAAACACCATGCTGAGAGCACTATATATCTTCAACTAAGCCCTCACCATTGCCAAGGCAATCCTTTTATACATCCTTAATTAACTAAATGACTCTTCTAAACTCTTTCATCTCTCCCCAAACCTTCCATGGCTTCTCCTTCCCTATTTTCTCATATTTTACTGAAGAAATTGAGGCTAATTTTAGTCACATGAAAAATGTTCTAAATCACCTTTAGAGAAATGCAAATTAAGACAACTCTGAGACACTATGACAGGAAAAGATAATGATAGATATTGGAGGGGATGTGGGAAAACTGGGACACTAATGTATTGTTGGTGAAGTTGTGAACTGATTCTGGAGAATAATTTGGAATTATGTCCAAAGGGCTATCAAGCTGTGCATACCCTTTGATACAGCAGTATATTTACTGGGTCTGTATCCCAAAGAGTTATAAAAAAGGAAAAAGGACCCACATGTGCAAAAATGTTTGTAGCAGCTTTCTGTTGTGGCAAGGAACTAGAAACTGAGTGAATTGCCATCAGCTGAGGAATGGCTGAATAAGTTATGGTATATGAATGTTATGAAATAAGGATCAGCAGGATGATTTCAGAAAGACACGGAGAGACTTACATGAGCCGATGCTAAGTGAAATTAGTAGAACCAAGACAACATGGTACACAGCAATGATAAGATTATATGAAGATCAATTCTGATGGACTTGGCTCCTTTCAATAATGAGGTGATTCAGGCCAATTCCAAACGACTTGTGATGGAAAGAGCCTTCTGCATCCAGAAAGAGGACTGTAGGAACTAAATGTGGATCATGATATAGTATTGTCACCTTTTTTGTTGTTTGTTTTTTCTTTCTCCTTTTTCCCCCTTTTTGATCTGATTTTTCTTGTGCAGTATAAATGTGGAAATTTATATACAAAAATTACACATGTTTACTGCTGTTTAGGAAGGGAGAAGGGAAGGAGGAAGAAAAATTTGGAATACAAGGTTTTATAAGGGTGAATGCTGAAAACTATCTTTGCTTGTATTTTGAAAATAAAAATATATTTAAAAAAAGAAATTTGAGGCTATTTGCCTATAGCTCCTTCTTTCCTTCTTCTCATCTCCTGTCACCAAGATGCCTTCTAACACTATTTATTCCTTAACCTCTCTAAGTTGTCCCTTCTCCATGCCAAGACAAACTCTTCTATATTCTATATTCCAATTCCAAACTGTCTTCTCCAGCAAAATGCTTCCTGTATCATCTCTACTTCCTCACTTAACTTCAATCAGTCCTTGTCAACTGTTTGCTTTGAGGCCTACAAATATGCTATTCCTCCACCATTCTCAAAAAAATTTTCTCAGTTGGTTCATTCATCCCCTACTAGCTATTGTTCATATTTCTTTTATCTTTTGTGAATAAATTCCTTGAGAAGGTTGGCAACTTCTTTCCTTTCACTCTTTTACCTCTGCAGTCTGGCTTATCTCATCATTTAATTGAAACTGTTCTCTCCAAAGTTACTAAAGATGTCTTAATTGCCTTTTCTCAATCCTCACCCTTCATAAGCAGTTCCTGACTCTGTCAATCATCTTTTCCTTGATACTCTCTCATTGCTGGAATGTTAACTCCCCATTAGATTGTGAGCTCAAGAACAGGGATTATATTTTGCCTTTTTTTGTAGTTCCAGTTTAGCACAATTCCTGATACACAGCAGGCTCACTGTCTTTATTTATTCATTCATTTATTAAATGATTATTGACTAACAGTCAATAACTAAGATGTTGACTCTACATCAGTAGGGAGCATTTCCTCACAGAGGAGTTTTCTATAGTAATAAAACCACAAAGTTGTTCATATTCCTATACAATAATGTCTTATTGTTAAATTAATATCTCTGGAAGAACAAAACTTTCTTCATAAAAACTTTACCATGTTGCTCACCCATTTATTTTCCACACTTCCTATCTTCTAATTTGTTAACTAATGAACTTTATCCAGTTTCACCACTTGTTCCCGATTTACTCCTTTGTTGGCCTTGTGAGGAGAGTCAGGTTTTCTGTTTCCATTACTCCTAAAAGATTTCTTTGGAAAGTCCCCAGGAGCCTGCCTCCAGATTTCTTGGTCTTGATCTTGGTAGCATTTCATTGTTCATCAACCTATCCTAACTTGTCCCTTGGCTTCCAAGACAATGTACTTTTTGTTTCTTCTCCTATCTTATTCTTTGGTTCCACTTTCTCCTTTCACTTACTGAATGTGGGTATTACCAAGTGATTGAAGTTTTTAACTCATGGAAAAAGGAAAAAGCCAGTTTTCTTTTTGGAGGAAATGGAATTTTGAAGAAGTATCTGTAAACATTTACCAACATATATGTATATATACATATATTTACATATATGGGTATCTTTGTATGAGTATATATACATATATGCCTTAAAGTTTAAGTTTAGGGGACAGTTAGATAGCACAGTGGATAGAGCATGGGCCCTGAAGTTGGAAGGACCTAAGTTCAAATCCAAATCTGGCCTCAGACACTTAATACTTCCTAGCTGTGTGACTGCGGGCAAGTCAGTTAACTCCAATTGCCTCAGGAAAAAGAAAAGGAAAAAAAAAAGTCTAAGATTATATTAACTCAGGAACAAAGTATTCTGTTGATTTATTCAAAAATTATCATTTGGCATATTTAAAATATAGCATACAGAATTACAAACTTTAAAATATTTTAAATTTTTCTAAAGCTGAGAAATAGTAGATTAATTTGAGAAGCAGATGTATTAGAGAACAGAAGAAACTCGAAACAACAAAGTTCCATTTTCCTGAACTTTAAGTGTCCTTTTATTTTTTTGGCTGGACTTAAAATTTCATTGATGTAGGAAACTTTCTATGAGGAAACCTCCTTCATCAACTTAGTCAGGACATACAGTGCAGGGGAGGCAATCGGTCCATTGTTTCTAATCACAGAAGGAATACATATCTTTGTCAATCCACCTTTAGGCTTTGAAACTACTCCAGAGAACAAAATGTATGTCCAATCTTTAGTCTAGACAGGTAGTTTTGAATATTTCTTTCTTTTCTTGTCAAAATCACTGGGTCTTCAGGGTCAAAAACTGCATTTGCTTGTTCTGTACTGTCTGTACTATATATTAAGAAGTAGATACTTCCTAAGGCAAATTGTTAATTATTTTGGAGAGTAAAGGCTGGGTAAGAATTCATAAATGCTGGTATTTTTTTGTAATTTTTAAAAACAAGATAAATTTGTAGTGTCAAACAGTCCACTAAACTGGCAGGTCCCGTAAAGACCCAGAAAACCACATGTTAACACTGTGGGTTTTTTTTTTTTTTTTGGTTTTTGTTGTTGTTAAATGTTTCCTAATTACATTTTGTTTCCAACTGCACTTAGAAGTGGCCTATTTATTCTGTAACACATCTATTAATGATTCTGTAATGTTTTCTCTTAATTTAGTGCTTTTTTCCTCCCCATTTTACTACAGAAATAGCTTCCCAAGTAAAAAACAAAGTGAAATTACATCACAGAACTATATATCACATGATTTCAAAACAATTGGCTTGTTTCCAATAATATGAAATACAAAGAAAAAAAATCTAGAAAGTTGGAAAATGTTCTTGGCTGTAAGTCAGTTCACCTATCCAATAAACAGTTATTAAGTTCCTACTATTTGCCAGGTACCATATGCTAAGTCCTGGGGAATACAAAAAGAGGTAAATGAAAATCCCCGATTTCAAGAACTTTACAATCTAATGGGGGAAACAACAAGCATACAAACACATGCAAAGCAAGCTATATATAAAATAAATAAGAAATAATTAAGAAAGGAAAGCACTGGAATTAAGAGGGGTTAGGAAAAGCTTCCTATAAGAGGTGGGATTTTAATTGGGACAAAGTCAGGGAGGTCAGTAAATCACAGTGGAGAAGAGAGGGCTTGGAGAAAAGCCAGAGAAAATGTACAGAGCTGAGAGATGAAGTCTCTTGTTCATGCTTCTTTTAGTCTAGGGGTTTTCAACATCTTTTGTGTGATGGACTTCTCTGATATTCTAATGAAGTTGTTTTTAACTTTGTTTTAGACTATTGTTTTTAACATTTTTCTGTAAAACTATTTGAAATGTTTCTGCCTCCATCCTTTACCTCCCTTCTCCCCAAGATAGCAAGCAATCCGATAAATTAAATGTGTGCAAATTTTTTAAATATTGAAATACAGTTGTCAACATATATTTAAAAAAAATTTTTTTTTCATTGATCTTAAATTAAGAACCTGTCAGGTGGGCAACTTAACTCCATTTGAAATCCCTAAAACTTGATTAATTTTCTAGGTTTTCAGCATTCTTGTTAATAAAATGAAGTTTATCTGGATCAGTTGGATCAAACTCAAACAGAAACCACTCCTATATTGTATTGTGTTTTTATTTTGTTAAATAATTTCTCAATTACATTTTAATCTGGTTCCTTCAGCTGAGGAACATTCCTGAGGAATGCATTATTCTGTTTGACAGCTCTGATCTACATAATTTTCAATTTCTCTTCTATCTCTAAAAATGAGATTTGACATGTATGAACAACAGCAAGGACAACTTTTTTGATCATACATGGAATTCAAAATAAGTCTTGCTTTCTTGTGGTAAAAGATACTTTCTGTCAAACAGATGACAAAAAGGGGAGTTTAGGAGAAGAGAAAAAAGAGGGAGAAGGAATGTCACCTACCATTGATTTTAGATGAGTACAGAAATCAAAAATTGTTGGTACGGCATCCATTTTAAGTCGTCTTGTTTGTCCCGTTAAATCAAAACAGGAGGCTTCAAAGTGTTTTGAGCAAAGAAAAGTGTGTTTCCCTGGCACAAAATTTTTGCGCCTAACCAGACGAACCCATTCCTTTCTTCTTTGGGGGTCTAAGGGAAACCTAAGGAACAACATACATCTCAAATGCCAACTGATTTGGAAAAATTGCAACATTTCTGGTAATCCTAGTGTTTAAAGATAATTTAAAAATAAACAAATGATTTGATGTTGATTACATTTAAATATTTGTCTAAAATTATTAATAGTGAAGAGATTTACACACTCAAATGAAATTAATTCATGTTCATTTTCATAAGAGTGAATAAATAGTAACATCAGTATGAGTGACTACCTATAATGTACAAAAAAGTAACTTTTTTCCCCAGTCTAAAATTGTTTTAATCACTTTCATTTTTCAAGAACATAAAATTATTATGTTAAGATAATTTAGCAATGCCATCTACTTTTGCTAAATGATGAAGGTAAATTGGACCACCATTCATTTTGGTAAGAAAATTTAGGTAAAAATTCTTCAATCTCTAAAATTTGTTATTTTAGTTTCTAATTAATTTGAATATTTGTAGTTGTTGAAACCAATTCTTTGTCAATATTGATTATTCCAGTAAAAAGTATGAGTCTTATAAAACAGTAGAAACATCACTGATAGGACCAATTACATTTTAAATTCCATTAAGGAACTATCCTGTTCTTATGCTATTTATTTTGCGAGTGCTCAGTAAAAATTTATTGACAAACATAATTATATTCACACATAAGGGATGTCTTCTGGTATCTCTACAGAATTCAGAAAAAAAATCAGTAGGATATTGGAGAGATTATTGATTTGAAAACCAGGGAAACAACATGTAGATATATCAATTTGATTTCAACTATACTTTTGAGTACCCTTTAAGGGAAGTGCTGATCATTATGAATGACACTGCTATATTTGAGGAGCAAAAATATTGGAGACATTAAGAGATCATGAAGAAGAGGGATCCCTACTGGAAAACTGCTATTGTCACGGTCCGCACTATTCCTATATTTCCTAACAAGAATTTAGTAAAGCTAGAGGCAGCTAAATGGTGCAGATAACGCACTAGTTCTTGAGTCTGGAAGACTTGAGTTCAAATGTAGCCTTGACCCGTGCAAATCACTTAGCCCTAATTGCCCCCCCCCCAAAAAAAAAGGTTAAAGGTAGCACTTCTTTCACTTTTTGCAAATACTCCCTTGCAAACCTCAAGGTTTCTAGAAGTAGTTCTTCCTTACCAAAAAGTTTAGAAGGCATTTTCCACTTTCTTTCCTTTTTAAAGAATCAGATCCAAGACAAAAATGAAGTCTAATTTCAAAGATTCCAATTCCAGTATTTCATGATTATCACAATAAAGCCTAAATGTCTAATAGTAATCTAAGTAATGCTGAATGTCGTTTTCTAAGAGTTCTTCATGACTATATGTAGTCCATCAAACAAGTCTCAAAGATAAATAATTCCCATAATTAGTAATTCTTTCCTTATAGGTGTATTATTTTCCAAAATGTTGTCTTTGTAGCTTAATTTAAAATTATAAATGCTAGACCTGGGATCTAATTTGGGTTCCTCTAATATTGTCTTACAGATCATGACAGAGATTCTGAGATAATTTTTAAATTGAGAAGCACAGAAGGGTATTGGATGGAGGGCTATCCTGGGAATAAAGAAAACTTGGTTCAAGTCCTTTCTTTTAAGACACCAGCTTTTATGGTGGGCAAGTTATTTAATTTCTCGGAGTACCAGGCAACCCTTTAAAACTAAAAATCACAAGGGAACTATTGTATTGGGCAAGTGACAAGTATGAACTACAATCAATCTTCCCAAAATCTTTTGATTATCTATACTGATGGGGTACATTTTTGTGATTTCTTCAGTAGAGGGAACTACTAAAGTGGAAACTCCCACAACACAGATTAGCAATTTACCTTCAATTTATGCTCTTGGCTGGAGCAAGCTCAGTCTTAAATGTACTAAGTCACATTCTTCTAGAGAGTTTTCAAGTATTCAGAATTATTGAATTAAAATTATGAAGAACAGTACTGTAACTTGAATGAACCAATCAGGATTCTCTTTAAATTTTTATTTTGAATAAAAACGATTTCAATAAATTCAATTCAACAAATTTTTATTAAATATCTGTTGTCTTTTCACTCCTGTAAGACTCTTTGTGACCCCATTTGGGGTTTCCTTGGCAAAGATACTGGAATGATTTGCCATTTCCTGCTCATAATACAGATGAGAAAACTGAAACAAAGAGGTTTTAAAAGACCATATATATATATATATATATATATATATATATATATATATATATGTATATATACCCAGCTAGTGAAGCTGAATTTGAACTCGGATGCTCCTAACTCGAGGCCCATCCATTGAAAAACAGAAGCAGCTTGGTGTAGGGTATGGAGAGCCTCAATCAGAATCCAGGAAGAGCTGGGTTTAAGTTCTATGAACTCTGACACATATTGTCTATATAAAGTCACTTGACTTCTCAATACCATCATAAGACTCTGAGATTATTATTTATATTACTTGTAGCATTAAGTAGAAGTTTATTCATTGGGAACTCCCTATGCTAATAAAATCACAGGTCCAATTTCTCTCTACCCAGCATCTCAAAAAAGTGGTTAGTGCTACAAAAGAAGTTCCAGGACCCAGGAATCAGGGTGGGGAGTGGTAAAACACCTCCCCCCCATCCCAAAAAGTTAACTTTTTTTAGTAGCCAATCTCACACAGCTCTTTTGAAAGTGCCTCTTAAAAATGGTAATTGAAATAAGCATAAAGAAGATGCAGGAGAAAGGGAAGATGGATTTTTGTTCCTTTTAAAACAACTGCCAGAGAATCGAGTCTGCTTTTCTAAACCCCTGCTTTTGGATTTGTGATAAAACAACTAAATTTCGTTAACACTACCAGTTTTCATTGCCTGCTACCCCTTAGAAGAAACTTTAATTTCAATTTCATATTACGTTATTTTCCAATTTAAATAGGAAAGCAATTGTTTCTCCAGATGGAGATCTAAGAGATTTCTTTGGTCCAACTTAGCTGAAAGAAGCCTCGCTTTGCGACCATGTCTGGTCGCCAGAACCTTGACTCCTCTTATCTTCTCTGCTTCTTTCTCCTACCGTCCTTTCTTTTCTCTACTCTTCGCTCGTGGAGCTTCTGATTCCCTACGGGAGAGAAGACTCTGCTCTGGCTTTGGGTGGGACATCGGAGCAGGCCAAGATTTTCTGTGACCTCTTAGCCAGGCTGGTAAAGCCTAAGAATCCCTTCAAATAATGATGTAATTTTAAAGAATTCTTTAATAGAAACACTACATTTCCATTAGTAAAAAGACGTTTTTCTCCCATCCATTTTCTCTCACACTTCCTCTTTAATGTATCCACGGACCCCACTTAATGCCCCCGGGTCTGAATGGGAGGCCTCCGACACAGCTGGGTCAGGTAGCCAAGGCGGGCGGAAGCGGCTTTGGCCGCCCAGTCCCTCCCTCCCGGTACCAGTTACCTGTGGAAGCTGATGTTGATGTGCTTATTATAGGTCGCTGCACAGCCTGCCGCGGCGCAGTTGGTCGGCATCTCTCTCTGGCTCTCCTAATCCGACAGACCGAAGCCTAGTCAGGGGCGGGATGGAGCGCCAGAGACACCATCCCCTTCAAGGTTGGGGGGGGGGGGGGGAGGGGGGGGGGAGAAGGCGAAACTGAGGGAGGTTCCCTACTCAACCTAGGTTTTCTTTCCCTTTAATAAGATGGCGGGCTCGAGCCTGCAGAAGCCGTCCCCGAGTTCTCGCTACTCTAGTTCTTCTTCACCAACATGGCGCTGTTTCTCCACACCCACCGCTCCCCTTCGCTGCTTTTCCTGGAGGCTCCCCTCTCCCACCTTCTTTCTTTCCCTGGGGGAGAAAAGAGAAGCACTCCAAAGTTGCTCAAAGGCAGCAGACTCGGAAATAGAGAATCTACCTCCAAAGACCCATCTAACAGGAACCAATCTAAGGTCTGCGGGGGGAGGGATGGGGGGGGGGGGAATGAGGGGAGTTGGAAGGGAGTAGGGAAAGCGGCGAATAACGGGAAAAGAAAAGAGGAGAAAGAAAAACTACAGCTCCCATCACGCATCACGCATCACGCGTCCCTATCGATCATCGCGCGAGCCATCCTTAAAACGCGTGCTGTCTCGACCTCGGGAAGGCACTTCCGGTTTGCCTCCTTCCAGCCTCCTTCCTCGCCTGCTCTTTCTCGCGAGGCCCTGGCGGAAGATCCGGGAATCTATCTCGAAAGGGGCACAGAGGGAGCTGGGAGGCCGGCGGTGGTGGCGGGTGTTGGGGAAGTTGGGGGACGGCGCTCCCTTGGTGTAGAAAGCGTCCGCCTCAGGGTAGGGGTGAGGCCCGGCCGGCCCGGTGAGTAAGAAAGAAAGAAAGGAAGGAAAGAAAGAAAAGAGAAGCAGGTGAGTTGTTTTTTTTTTTGGGTGGAGACTGCCCCGTCTGTGGGGGTGCGGTGTGAGTCCAAGCTGTTCCGTGGATGGCGACCCCGGACGCCGCGGCCCCGGCCTCTAGTGGCCTCTCGCCTAAGGAGGAAGGAGAGCTGGAAGACGGGGAAATCAGCGACGATGACAACAGTCAGGTCCGCAGCAGGAGCAGCAGCAGCAGTAGCGGCGGCGGCGGCGGCAGCGGGTTGCCGTACCCGCGGCGGAGGCCTCCGCACCCGCCCCGGGGCGGTGGCTCCGGCTCGGGCGGCGGCGGCAGTGGAGGCGGAGGCGGAGGCGGCGGCTCGTCGTCGTCGTCGTCGGCCTCGTCGCAGCAGCTGCCTAGGAGTTTCTCGTCCCGCTCGCGGCACCCGTCGGAGCGTGGCCCTCTACGCGGTCCCAGTGGTGGCTACCGGCCCAAGGAGCCGTTTCGCTCGCACCCACCCCCCATGCGGATGGCGTCGTCCTCTTCTCTGTCGGAGGGCAGCCCTCGGCAGTCCTTCTGGGAGCGGAGCCACATCGCCCTAGACCGCTTCCGCTTTCGAGGTCGGCCCTACCGTGGTGGGGGCCGCTGGGGCCGCGGGCGAGGCAGCAGCAGCGACCGGGGCGGCAAGCCGGCTGGCAGCAGGCCCCCGGCGGGAGGAGGGGGATCGGGCTTCAGCAGCGGTGGCCAGAGCTGGAGGGAGCCTTCTCCTCGAAAGAGCTGTATCCTTTCCGTAGGGGTGGTCGAGGCTGGCCCCGGCCTCACTTCTTGGGGATCTTTCACCTCTTTTCACAACTTTTATCTCCCCTCCATTCCTGGAGTTGTGGGATTGGGAAAAGTCATGCCCAGGAGCTGCCCGGTAACAAGCCGTGCCATTTTTTATTGTTTATTGGATGTTTATTGACATATCTGGTTTTACAGTTCAATCCACAAATATGAAGCGCCTACAGGCTGTGCTGGGTACTGAGAGGAAAAAAAAAAAAAACATACTACAAAACCCTAAACCCCTCAAGTCCGTCAATGCCCCTGGAGGAACTTGTATTTGAAGGAGTGCAAGTACATAAGTAAATAAGTATTTTGTACCAGGTAATTTCTTTGAACTCTTTTTGACTTTAAAATTTTTTATTACTTTGATCATTTATCAAACCCAAGTTGTAACTTTAATGTTCTTTCGATGTCTTTAAAAGTGATGGGGAAAAAATGCTCATGCTCGACAAAAAAATACAATATCTGTATTGTTTCCTTGATTTTCCTAGCCTCTTCCATTTCTTTTCCTTGGTATTTGCTGTTTATTACAGGAGATCTTCATTTCTGGGTAAGTATGAACAAAAGATATTTACTAAACTTGGTTACAGATTAAGATCTTGGAAGACACTGGGATGAAAGATTTTATTTATTTATAAAATTGTAATTGGTGTTTGTTTTTTTGAAACATCATAACATTAGAACCGGGAGGAGTTTGGGAAAGGATTAGGTTAGTGATATAAGAGATTGAAGTCCAGGGTACCATATACTATCAGAGTTGCAAGGAGCCAAAGGTGTCTTCTATACACCCAGTATAATAGGAAAAAAAAAGTCTCCTCTAGAGGATCTGGCCTTTGCTAAAAAGTCATTTTTCCATAGGCAATCCATTCAATCTTGAATAAATTCATTGATGTAGAGGTCCACAGACAGTGGGGAAACTTTGGGTGAGATATATAAGCCCAGAGTGAACCTGCTTACCAGACATTGTAAGTACATTGTATGTAACAACATATGTTGTGATTGAAGTAGAGTGATACCAGGTGGAAGTGATAGCAGGTGGCAAACTATGTACAATAGCAAGTTGTTTATTTGGTCCCACATGTGCAGTATATAATGGGCGCATGAGCAGTGAGTATGATGGTATAAAAAGGGGAAAGACCTTGTAATAAATGAACTCCATTTTCCCACCATCTTTGGTAGTCCCACCTCATCACTTTTGCACTAGGAAGGTATATTTTAATTACCCTGGTGTGGGGACTCTAGAAAGCAACAGTATATTTTGTCACCCCAACTTGGGGCCTCTAGAAAGCAGAACACAACACATTGTTAGAAAATTTTTCCTTAAATTGAATCTAAATTTTCACATTTATGAAGCCCCTCAAAAGGGTTCTTAACTTCTATTATTCATTATTTAATAAATTCATTATTACTCTCTTGGTTCTGGTGAAGTCCATAGATCCTTACTCAGAATATAAATACATATGGTTGTAAAGGAAACCTATTATTTTGAGGTAGTTGCCAAGCTTTTAAAAAAAAAAAATCCTCCAACTCAACTTAAGATCCCCTAATTTAAAGGCTTTTGCAAAAAGGAGCAGACTTAGTTTTTTCTATTTGAAATTAGGTCGAATTCCAGGTCCATTACATTTTAAAGCAAAACCTAAAATTAGGCCAAACCTTATGGATTAGCTTATTTTGTGGTAACTACATAGGGTACTTTACAAGTACTTTTCAGTCATTTTGTTTGGCATGAGTCCCATAGTGGAGAGATTCATTTGTGGGTGTGTAACATTTTATTTATTATTATTTTTGTGAAGCTGAAGGCATCTGCAAAATGTTGCTTTCCTTCAAGTGAATTTTCATAGAATGATAATATTAGGAGAGATCTTCAGAGGCCCTGTTATTAATTTGACATTAATTTGAAAAACTGATACATTCAGAAACATTAGTTTCTAGATAGGAAAAACAATTAGTTTGCAAGGAAAATTAATCCTGACTTCAGTTTTACCTAGTGTGATAGCAAAGTCATTGGTTTTTCAATGTCTGAAAAAAGGAAGGAAGAAAACAAAAGCTAATCTTGTCCCAACCATGTCAAATTTTTGTGTGTGTTCATCTTATGGAAGTATATGAGCTTTTATAAGTAATTGTATTAAAAAGATACATGGAAAAGTATAAACCCAAAATCTTGATTAAGAGGTAGTGGGACTGTTTGATGAATTAGCTAACAAGCAAGCAAAAATATCTCTTCCCTCTCCACCCTCTTTGCAAATGGGGTTAAATGATTTGCCCAGGATCACAGACAGCTAGGAAGTTTTAAGTGTCTGTGGCCAGATTTGAACTCGTTTCCTCCTGACTTCAGGGCTGGTGCTCTATCTACTGTGCCACCCAGCTGCCCCCTAAAAATGCTTTGTTTTGTGGACTCTTGGTACAGATGTCTGATGTCTTACTACTTTTGGATAATTTCTTTCTTACTCTTTGATTTTTACGATGACCTGAGATCATAGGATCATGAGATTAGATCTTTGGGTCCTGAAGGGGCTTTGGAAGTCATGAAACTGAAGCCCAGCTAATTAGGAATTATACAGGGAATAAGTAACAGATGACTCAAACCTAGGAAATTCCAAGTGTGGCTCTAGCTTGTATCTGATGCTAGAAATATGCTCCCATTATTTTATCCAAACTTACCTCAATTTTTTGAAATAACTGTAAAAAAAAAAGTTTCATGTTCTAAAGTTTTGAAAAATGACTGTTTATGTGGCAGAAATTGTTCAATTGCTTTACAGCCCAAATGAACAATAGTAAACTCCCACCTATAACCCCCCCCCCAAAAAAAAAAAAAAAACCCTCAAGCCAAACCCAACTTTCTCAGAACCACCTGTAATGTGGAGTAAGTAGAAATCATAGTGTTAAGTCTGGTAAATGATATTTTCATTGCCAATTCAATGCCTTGGGAGGATTGTTTTATTTTTATTTTTTTGCTTTTCAATAGTATTTTCCATATAAATGCACAAAAGGTAGTTTTCAACATTCACCTTTGCAAAACCTTGTGTTAAGAATTTTTTTCCCCAAGACAGCAAGCAATTCGATACAGGTTAAATATGTGCAATTCTCCTAAACATATTTCCATATTTGTCATCTGTGTGAGAAAAAAAAATTGAAAAGGGGGAAAAAAACCACAAGATAAAAGCAAACAAACAACAAAGGTGAAAATATTGTGTTTTGATCCATATCCAATCTCCATAGTTCTCTTTCTGGATGTGGATGGCACTCTGGAGAAAACTGAATGGTGACAGAAAGGAGTATACTTCTCAGTAGCTCATGGAACCTACACAAAAATTGGCCATATATTAGGACATAAAGACCTCAAAATTATTTAATTTTGCAGATTAAAATTGCAGGAAAGCAGAAATAGTAAATGCTTTCTTTTCAGATCACAATGCAATAAAAACTACATTCAACAAAAAGTTAGGTGTAAATAAATCAAAAAGTAATTGGATGTGGATGGCACTTTCCATCCTACATCTATTGGAATTGTCTTGAATCACCAAATTGTTGAGATGAGCAAAGTCAATCACAGTTATCATCACATGATCTTGTTACTCTGTACAATGTTCTGGTTCGGTTCACTTCGCTCAACATCAATTCATGTTTGTCTTGCCAGACTTCTCTGAGGCCTCCTCATCATTTCTTTTAGAACAGTATTTCACTACATTTATATACCATAACTTATTCAGCCATACCCCATGGTACTTAATATTTCACTACATTTATATACCATAACTTATTCAGCCATACCCCCATGGTACTTAATCTCCAGTACCTTGCCACTACAAAAAAGGCCTGCTACAAACATTTTTTGCACCTATGGGTCCTTTCCCCTTGCTGGTTAATATCATTTTAATGAATAGCTTTCAGAAGCAGAAACTGTACAAGATAGACGGTTCCTTTCTACACATGTATGTAGGAATAAAAGTGATATGATGACATGATAAAGATAATCCTCTGAAACTAAAGAGTATTCATTTAATAGAACTATACCATCTTTTCCCTTTATTGAAAATATGGTAGTTTGTCATTTCAAGAGTTTAGGGGGAAAAAAAAGTTAAAACTTTTTATTTACAAAAAAAATAATGTAGCTAGTTTGAGGAAGAAAATGGAAAGAAAAGGGATATATTGCTGCTTAGTACTGATTTAATAGAAAATACTAGGAATGGAGCAGATTATTTTTTAGAAAACCAAACATCTGAGTTGAGGTTTATCCACCTGGTAATTACATATTTAAAACAGAACAGTTTCTATAAATGTTGCTTTGCTGTGTTGCTCTTTTTTGCATAGATGCTGTACCTAAAGGAAGATTTAAAATCCATTAGTTCTTCTTCTGTACTCCTCTACTGGTGAAATATCACTAACCTGTCTTAGAAATGTGAATTTGAAAAGGAACACAGTTCTAGCCACCTTTGAAATAAAAGGAAATTTGAAACTGTAAACCACTTATATCAGTCCTTAGTATTCCTCTTCTGCCAAAATCTACCTCGTGGCATGGAGTTTATCCAAGGTTAAGTCTGTAAGTGGAATAGAAACACTCATATGTCCTTCCATGAAGCATAGGTTTGAGGTTGCCAGGATTATGAATTTGTTATTTGGGACCTCTAATCAAGTCTAGAAAGATGCTGCTCAGGGCCTATCTTTTACATGTAATGTGTTAAGAGATGGCAAACCTGAACTAGTTTCAAAGGAGTTTTCATTTTCTGTTAGTGAAAGGAATATCTAAACAAACATGTTCTTGGATTCTTGAACATTCTTATTATAATTAGAGGTTATCAGTATTTTAATTAAAGGTATTTTCATTCTGTAAAGATTGTATGGGGAAAAAAAGACCACAATAGTGTTTATGATTCATTTCCATAGACACAAAGTGGATGTTTTCACTGTACTTTTTGTTTAATTCTACCTGTCTTTGAGCTGAAAGGGACCTCAACTTGAGTCTAGTCCTTTAAAATGAAGCCTAGTAACTTGCTTTCCCAGTGTCACATAGGAATTAAGAATGACTTGAGGAATCTTGGATATTAATTGGATAAAATTTAAAAAATCAAATCTTATTCCCTTCTTCTTGTGATCCAGCAACAATAACCTCCTTTTTTCTTGTGATCTTCTCTGAGAATTTCTTCTGATTATTTCCTATACCTGGAATGTGTGCCTTCAACTCTGCCTTGAGTCTTCCCTGCCTTTCTTTAGGTCTCTGCTTCAAGTCCTGTCTTCTGCAAGAGGCCTTTCCTAGTCTTACTCAATCCTCAAGCCTTCTTTCTCTGATAGCTCAGATTGAGCTCATTAAGAGTAGGGATGGTAGTTTGTCTTTTTTGGGGGGTTTCCAGTCCTTAACCCAGTGCCAGGTACATTGTAGATGTTTGGTAAATTATAATTGACTATTTCTCTTAGTGAGACTTGTTTTCAAGTCTTAATTAAAATAGGCACTTTCAAAAAAAATTTAAAACTTAATATTCATTAACAAGTAAATATACAAAAGAACAAAAACAAATGTTTTGAAAAAGTAAAAGCCCACATAGTATTTAAAAAAAAACAAAAAAAAAACTTGTTCACATCCCCTTCCAAGATGTAATTTTCAAAATTACCTTTGAAATTTGCTTCTGTGTTATGTGTATTGTTAGTACCAACTAAATCTGGGCAAAACTACTCAGTGTATCTAAATTTCCTCAGCTGGTAAAAATGAGAGGGTTGGAATTTTTCTAAGGTCTCATCTACCTCTAAAGATTTACTTTATATACAAAGTGATCTTTCTTATAAGGTTTTTATATTTGCATTTTTAGAAAACGGCCTGATAGGCAGAATTATGCTTGCTTGGAATTAAGAAACCAAGCATGAATTGATTTTGATCAAGGCACTCTGTATCAGTGTGCATTTGCAACTTGTAGCAGGTTTTTGAGTTGTTGGCGCACCACCTCATGTTTTTCTTTGTAGTTCAAAAAATTTCAAGATACTTAGGTTAAAGATTTGGAGTCAGTTACCATAGGTGACTTTACCAAATGTTTGAGTATCTAATTTGGTTACTGTAGAGGAAGGTAGTCTTTGATAGATTTAGTAGTTAGTTGCCTATTATTTTTTTCTTTCTGACTCTGTCTCTCAGTTGGAGTTAATTGACTTGCCCAGGGTTACACAGTTTAAGTTTAGGTTCTCCTGACTTCAGGGCTAGTTTGCCTATGCACTGCGCTACCTAGCTGCCCCTACTTTTTTCAATATTTTCTCAATTGGGGTAAGTTCTGCTCTGCCTTACCCTTTCCCTTTTCCTCCTTCCCTCCCTTTCCTCCTCCTCTCTTCCTGTCCCCTTTCCTCCCTTCTCCCCTCCCCTCTTTCTTTGCCTTTTAGCCTTATTTGGCTTATTGAATTTATTTATGGTTTCTGAACAATGTCTTCTTTCATTAATTTTCTGTGGTAATGGTAGCTGATGTATGTATATACATTTACATATATAGTATATGAAAAATACATGCGTATACATATATGTAAAATATGTCATTATAAAGCATTGCCATTAGTTATGTTTTACGAATGAAGAAACTGAAGCAGTCACAACTGAATAAATGACTTATAAAGAAAGTAATTCAGCAAAAGTTTTTAATTTTTAAGAAATATTTTATTTGTCCCATTTAAAAACAAGAATGAAATTGATGAAATTGTAAGATTGAAAATTACTTTGACTCCTAAGGATTTTTAATGCAAAGAATTTCAGAATGAAAAATGAGTACCGTCTTTATCCTATCATTTTTTGGAAATGATCTTTAAAAACACTTCATTTTGTTTGTTTGTTTTCTGCTGCTTGTATTGGTTTTAATTCTGTTTGTTGAATATGTTCTAAATCTAAACATAATGTTTAAGATGAACAAGTTAATCTTAAAAGTTTGAATTGCTTTAAAAATTAAAGATACTACTGTGAAGTTGACAAGTGTGAACATTTCCTTACAGAAAAAGAGGATTTTGTATGGCTCCATAAAACTTTATTTACATATAACTCCCCCCAATCCAGTATATATTAAATTTATAGTTCAGTAGTGTCTTTGGTTTATCGTGTCTCCTTCTGAACTTCCTTATACTTTTTTGGGGTGTATTTTAAATTATTCACTGATAGTCATTTTCTTTTGCTAGTGATTATTATACTATGATTACTTATTCCCTACTCTTCATAATTTCTCCCCCTCAAGATAAAATATGATAGCTAGATCATGTATAAATTTGGAGCTTATTTGTATCACTGGTGTGAGTTATCTCAAACCTAGTTTCTATCTAACGTTTTCTCTTAATTTTCTTAGCAGATTTTGCTGATATAGTGAATCCTCATTGTGTTGGGATTATTATGTAGATTATTGAGGTCTAAGAAGCATATTTTTGTTTTTAAGTTAATGTTTGCTTCTAATAGACATACTTGGGGTTAGAATAATTTGCCATTGATAGTTGGTCTTATTTTCAGATAGCAATTATCACTGTTTAATTAAGCTTTGACTCTGGTAGTTTGACAGAGGTTTCATCAAACATTAATGATGGAGGTAGGGGTTGAAAATGATTATTTTATTGAGATCTAGTCATTGATCTCATGGTGTACTCTTCCAGCAGGTTGTTTACTATGTCTTGAAAGCACTCCCTCCTTTTCTCTAAGGGCCTGTTCAGTTGCTACTTCTTCCATGAAGCCTTCCTTGTATTCCCATATGCAAATGGTCTCTCTTCCCTCAGGTTTTCTTATAGTATTGTTTCTGTATCTTGTCAGGTCATACTTATTTGTGTACTGTGGCTGCCTTACAACCAATAATTCTTTTAAGATGGGGGACTGTCTTTTTTGTCTTAGTATCCTCAGTGCCTAGCACGTTGCTTGGAATACTACAACTATTTAATCTATGTATGTTGAATTAATATTTTTAGGGAATCACAAAACCTTTAAGAATTTTAGAATTTTTGTTTTGTGACTAAATATAATTGAAGAACTCCAGCAAAAAGGACGAATTCACTTGAAAGTTAAATATTTTTCTTAAGTAGAATTATGGAAAAAATTCTGTTGAACCAATTTTTCTTAACGGATTGTTCAGCTAAAAGTTTTGGAAGGTCTCCATCAAGAAAACAGAGTTATTCATCCAAAAATGAAAACTGTGGGGAAGAAAGTTTTGAAGACTTGCTTTTAAAATATAAGCAAATCCAGTTGGAACTTGAATGTATTAATAAGGATGAAAAACTGGCTTTTAGTAATAAAGAAGAAACTACTCAAGAAGATGCTAAAATATTGAATTCTGAGGACCAAATAATTACAGAGAATGTCAGTATTATAAAGGACCCAGTAAAAGAAGTACCTCCTGAGGAGAAAAAACAGGTTAAAACTTTCCAGGCATTTGAACTGAAACCTCTCAGGCAGAAATTGACTTTACCAGGAGATAAAAACAGATTGAAAAAAGTTAAAGATGGAACAAAACAGCTTTGCCTAAAATCAGAACCTACAGAATCCAGTCAAGGTAACTGAATTGAATATTTCCGTTGCATGATATTGCCCTGATGTAATTTTTTGTTATGTTATTAAAAAAAAAAAGGCAACAGTTTTATTAACCTTACATAATATCTAATTTATTTCATTTATAGATTTTTGTGTTAGTATTCAAAAATGTGATTTATGGAATGCTAGGAAATGGAAATTTTTTTCAGTTTTATTCCTCTAAACTTAAAAAAAAAAAATTGAATACTTTGCTGTTTGTGATTAACTGATTCCTTAGCTTCTAAGACACTTAAGACTTCAGTCTTGTTCTTATATTTAACAAATTTATACATTTATACAGATAGGGATTCTGTTGCAACAGTTTTGTGATGATTGAGGGATTAAGTTTTTGTATGTGTGTGTGGTATTTAACTTTTGAAAAAATTTTAATAACTTTTTATTTTCAAAATACATGCAAAGATAGTTTTCATCATTCACCCTTGCAAAAACCAAAATTTTCTCCCTCTTTTCTCCCCACTCTCCTCCCCTAGACATCAAGTAATTCAATATAGGCTAAACATGTGCAATTCCTTTAAGCATATTTCCACATTTATCATTCTGTACAAAAAAGATTAGATTAAAAAGAGAAAAAAATGACAGGAAAAACAAGCAAACAACAAAAAAGGTGAAAATTACTTTGTTGTGATCCACATTCAGTCTCCAAAGTCCTCTTCTGGATGCAGATGGCTCTCACCATCACAAATCTATTGGAATGGGCCTGAATCGCCTCATTGTTGAAAAGAGCCAAGTCCAATCACATAATCTTGTTATTGCTGTGTACAGTGTTCACTTCTCACTTAGCATCAGTTCATGTAAGTTTTTCTAGGACTTTCTGAAATCTCCTACTGATCATTTCTTATAGAATGTTCCATTATATTTATATACCGTAACCCAACTTTAGTTTTAGAAACAATTGAAAGAGGGAAATTCTAAATTCTTTGATTAAAAAGGAGACAAAAGACATTAAGAAAGAGAGAAACTACCAATAATTATCCATATGAT
This sequence comes from Sarcophilus harrisii, assembly GCF_902635505.1. Lineage (NCBI taxonomy): Eukaryota > Metazoa > Chordata > Mammalia > Dasyuromorphia > Dasyuridae > Sarcophilus > Sarcophilus harrisii. The sequence continues at coordinate 57,383,034 of NC_045430.1, forward strand.
CCCATCTTTAAAAATTTTATCAGAATAAAACTTGGATGCATTAATGACATCCTTAATGAAGGTTTGATGAGGAAATAGAATTTTTGCAAACTTCACTGTAACAAGCCTTTTCTTAGTCACAATTTAGTGAAGGGGTAGAGAATACAAAATCCTATGGTGTTTATTGATTATAAGAAGAACATTTTGATTTGGTGGAGCAAAAAGTTGCCTTAAAATTTCTTCTAACAAGCTTTCATGCATAAGATTCCTTGAAGATATAATAATGTGGTTTTTTTTTGCACTTTCTATTATATGAGAGATAAAATGATATGTAAAAGATGTTCACCAAAGGCATTTGATTCTGTCATGGAGGTTGTTCAACTTATTGTACAAATTGAATTCCTCATAGGTGATGAGTTTCTTCTGGTGTTTGTGAATTAAATAGTGCTTATTGTGTCCATGTGTGCTCGTTGCTTTAATACTGCAGAATATTAAGTGGAATTCATAATTACTTGTTTGGTCCAACTAACTGCACTGGAATAATCCAAAAGTTTATTGCTCAAATTAGAGATTAGTATTAGGACATTTATTCTAGACAGCTTTGCTGAGGGACAATGAGTAAACGGGAGAACCCAAGTGGGCTAGATTTCTTTTTTTTTTTTTTTTTTTTTTTTTTTTAAATTTTATTTTAATTTAATAGCCTTTTATTTACAGGTTATATGTATGGGTAACTTTACAGCATTAACAATTGCCAAATCTCTTGTTCCAAATTTTCACCTCTTACCCCCTACCCTCTCCCCCAGATGGCAGGATGACCAGTAGATGTACATTAAAATATAAATTAGGTACACAATAAGTATACATGACCAAAACGTTATTTTGCTGTACATTAAGAATCAGACTCTGAAATATTGTACAATTAGATTGTGAAGGAAATCAAAAATGCATGTGGGCATAAATATAGGGATTGGGAATTCAATGTAGTGGTTTTTAGTCATCTCCCAGAATTCTTTCTCTGGGCTAGCTGGTTCAGTTCATTACTGCTCCATTGGAAATGATTTGGTTGATCTCGTTGCTGAGGATGGCCAGGTCCATCAGAACTGGTCATCATATAGTATTGTTGTTGAAGTATATAATGATCTCCTGGTCCTGCTCATTTCACTCAGCATCAGTTCGTGTAAGTCTCTCCAGGCCTTTCTGAAATCATCCTGTTGGTCATTTCTTACAGAACAATAATATTCCATAATATTCATATACCACAATTTATTCAGCCATTCTCCAACTGATGGACATCCATTCAGTTTCCAGTTTCTAGCCACTACAAAAAGGGCTTGGGCTAGATTTCTTTTAGGAGTTAACTTTTCTGGGAGAAAAAAATTTGTTGTCGTTGTTGTTGTTGTTTTTAGCATTTAACAATCTTCTTGAGACATGGAACCCTCTGAAGAATCAAAGTTGAGAGGTGCCCTATGTAGGCTTTGGAAGGGGCTCATGGTGGGTAGGAATAGGCAACATGTAAACAACTAAGAATTAAAACAGAAGTAGCAGGATAAAGAGTTGAGTGATAACTCACAGCTATCCTGCATTGTCTATTAAAATACCCTGCATTCTCAAGAGATCTAGAGAATGTATGGAGGCATGTGGAAGAAGGTCACAGATGAATTATAGTCTTCATTCTTGGACAATACATACAGTATACAGTGCATGAGATCACATTCATTTAAATATCCATAGTGCAACTGTATGAGGAAGATAGTATGTTGTTCCCACTTCAGATAAAAAAGCTTTTTTTTAAAAGAAGATTAAAAGTTTTATTGATGCCTTTGGAAAACAATTGTCATTCCCAACCTTGACCCCTCTTCCTCTCCCCCCAGGAAAAAAACAGCACAGTGACTATAACTGATGCTTTGCCTCGTCTTGCACATATAGTCTACTAATTCAATGCTGATAGGTGGGATACATATTTTAACAGTCCTGGAGATTCAAGATTAGTAATAGCACTAGGTTCTGATGTCTTACAGGGCTATTTTTCTTTAGGGCATTACAATAATTGTGTTAATCTCCTAATTTTTCTTATTTTACTTTTGTAAAGTCTTCAGTTCCTTTGAATTTACCTCTGTCATTTCTTATAGTACCACAATATTCCATTTCATGCATATACTACAATTTTGTTTAAACTCTTAATCATTGTGTACATATTTTACCTCCAGTTTTAAATTTTACCCAATACTTGACTTAAATCCAAGTCCTGTCTCCCAGTCTTGATAGATACATTTTATCTAAATCCCACGGTCTGCTAGTTAGGATTGTGTAGAATACTTATACTCATTTTGAAGCAGTGGCCAACAGTTTACATTTAGTTCCTGAAATCTTGATTGCACATTCAAATTCACTTTCATTTATAAAACTTAAAAGCAGTTAGTGATAATCTGAAGTTTTTCTATGTCTTAGTTTTTTCCTCTTCTGCATTTAAAATCTAATTTTCTTGATTATTAATCCATGTTCTAATTGAAATTCGTTTAGATTTATTACTAATGAGCAGTGCCTATATTAGTGGTGGACTCATGTTTGGAACAGAAATATTTTACCATCTGCTTCTTTGTTCTACCAGTTTACCAGAAATCTGAGCCTAATCTTGGAAAATCTAAGCATGTGTGCCAATGAATATGGATTGTAATACTTTGCAGTTTTCTACTTATACTTTATATCTGCTCTGTGGATTAACAGGATTTTCCAAGATTTCAACTTAGTACATAAAGTTTGTGAGTGAATTAAAATTCACGTTTCCAGGTGATAGTTTGTCCTATCAAGATAAAGTCTTCTCATATTTTTAGAAGCTGTTGGAATGAAGCCAAGTTCCTGCCAGATAATCTTAAGGTGTTTTGAGTACTTATTTAAATATTGTAGTAGTTTTAGGGCACTTTGTTTCTTTCTTAAAACACAAGAATATCTAAATAGTAACATTAAACAGCTGATCAGTATATATTGCAGGGAGTTTTTTTTTTTTTTTTTTTTTTTACCTTACATATAATAATAGCATTGCCTTAAATGATGCAAGAGGCATAAAAAAACATATTTGACCCTTTGTTTTTACTGTTGGCATTAACTTTTAATAATCCCATAGCTTTAATATTGGCACAGATAGCATTGTTTTTCTGTAATTTTGTTATTGTATGACTGAGCATTTGCTATCTTATTTTAAAGGATTAGAAGACAAAGAACAAAGTTTAACGAGAAAGATTAGCACTTCAGATCTCCTTTCTGAAAAGGTAAGGAATGATTTATGATATAAGCATTATTTATTAAGCTGCTTTTGAATCTTCTAAAAGAGGGATGTTAAGGATCTCAAGAGGGTTAGAAGGGATCTGTGAGACTAGCTAACCAGTCCAAATAACTAAACAGGAATCTTTGTTGTCCCCAACAACTTGTTAAGTTCAACAACTTGATTTTAATTGGTCAAAAGTACAGATCACATGCAGATCATTATGTCAAGTTGTACACCACATAGATGTGTGATAGGAATGCTTTGGGAGAGATATGATTTTATTTTCCTTTACATTCTTCTCATTCATTGTATTTATTAATTAGCTTACATTGAAATGAACTTGGTTTGCAGATAGCTAATTTTTTTTTTTTTTTAATCTTTTAAATTTAAGATTTCTGCCTGAGATTCTTTAGTTAAAGAGAGTAAGTAGTTCTAGGAAAAAGGTAAATGAGCTCTGGAAAGACTTTATTGCTCAAAATTTTTTTGGTGCTTTATTTAATAATGGTGATACATTGTATTATATCCTCATGGAAATAACTCTTAAAAACTGAAACTTTTGTGATTTCCATTGAGGGCTGTCAGTGATCTATATAAATGTATTTTATGGAGCCTTATTTAGGTGTAAAATTTTGAACAGTTAGACCATTCTGGGCCTGTATCTCTTTTATTTGTAAATAAGGGGTTGGCCTAGATAAGTCAAAAAATTCTCTAGGTCCGGGCTGACCTGAGGGGTCATATTAATGAGCATATTAATTACCGCCTCTGAAATTTTCTTTCTGCCTCATTCTTGTATTAGTTGTAGACTAGGCCCAACAAGAAATACTTGAAGGCCTTTCAGAAATATATACTTTGAAATGTTATGTCTTGCTCCTGGAACAAAACTAAGTAGAGTAGCTCTATCTAGCCTCTCAGAGACCAAGCACTTTACTAGTGCTTCTACTAGTACTTTTGTGCTGCTTGTGATGTGATGTGGAACCTAAATATTTTGCTAGAATAGGTGATTTTGTGAAGTGATTTTCTCACCTTTCTGCTTTCTTCAAAGTTGCCAGTTGGGGTACATATTCATCACAGCTGTCACTGTCCTCTGGGGACTGATATGAATATATACCCCAAATGGCAACTTTGAAGAAAGCAGGAAGATGAGAAGGTGAGAAAAGACAGAGATAGTACTGATACTGACACTTAAAGACTGACAATATTTGTGATAGCATAGTAGCTGAAGAGTTTGAACTAAGTTTTTTTTTTAACCTTGTATCTTTTCTTTATTTTAACCTCTTTTTTATCGATATCCTCTGAATACTTTCCTAGTCCTTTTTACCCCTTAGTCCTCTCCATGTGATACTGGCCTTGTTGTCCTTAACAGGCACTTCTGATCACTAATTGTGAGCATTTTCACTGGCTTTGCTATGTCCAAAATTCCCTCCTTACCTTATCTCTGTCTCCCCTGACTTTCTTCCAGTGCCTCTTAAAGAATTACCTTCTGCAAGTGTTTTTTGTCCGCTTTGTCCATTTATGTTAATATTAGTACCTTCTTCTGAAGACATTACATCTCTAATTTATCCTGTTTATATCTTATGTATACTTGATTGATATGAGTTATAGGGACTATGGGTTTCTTTTTATTTTAAACCATTTTTTAGTATTCCTAACACTTACTGATTACTTGGCACATAAAGTAGTTACTTAATAAACATTGTCTTGGCTTCTTTCATTTAATACTATAACAGCTAAGTTTTGACCCATCTGAGAATACAGAGTAAAATTTTGTTCTAATTTTTTTTTTTTTCAGTATTAATTTGACTTATATTCACACTTAGATTAGGTTTTTTTGACTGTTTTCTCCCTTAACTTTTTTTTGTTTGCATTCATTTTTTAAATCTGAATCAAGGTGAATTATATGTGTGTGAGTGTGTGTGTGTATATGTACACATATTTATGTGTACATTATTTAATGTAAATTAAATTTCCAAGTTTTTCTATTAGTTACATTATATGTTTTTATTTAATGTGTATCAAAATGTACAAAATATCCTGAAACAGACTTTTTGGCATTTGTATTTAATCTTGCTTTAAAATCGACCAATAAGTTGGATGATAGAAAAATTTCATTAATTTGAAAGAGTTAAGTTTTTTGGAGGGGGACAGACTAAATATTGTGGAAAGGAAACAGTGGCAGTAATGTTTTGATATGTTAAAACAAATTTTATAACTACTATTTTGTTTTTAAAGAAACTTGGAGAAGATGAAGAGGAGCTTTCTGAGTTGCAGCTTCGCTTGCTGGCTCTTCAGTCAGCCAGTAAAAAGTGGCAACAGAAGGAGCAGCAGGTGATGAAGGAAAGCAAAGAGAAATTGACAAAGACAAAAGCAATTCAGCAAAAAATTAAAACCAGCACAAAAACCCACTCAGCCAAAAAAGTTAGCGCTACAGGTGATTTTATTTTTATACAAATATCTTTTCACTGAATTCCTTTATGATTAAGTTTGTTAGTTTTGTTAGTTAGTTTGTTAGTTTGTTAGTAAGAAAAGTAAGTAAGTTAGTAAGTTGTAAGTTGTTTACAGAATATTTGACATTCTCACAAATTTGTGCAATGGTTATACCTTCTGAAAAGTTGAGAATTTAAAAAGGCACTGAAATGTTGGTAAAGTTGGTGGCCTATTACTGTTTTTTTTTGTTTTTTTGGTTTTTTTTTTGAAACATATTTTTCAATCAGAAATATTTTTAAAATAATTTTGTCCATTAAAGCTAAACAGGCCTTGAGAAAACAGCAAACAAAGGCATGGAAGAAACTACAACAACAAAAAGAACAAGAAAGACAGAAAGAGGAAGATCAGAGGAAACAGGCTGAAGAAGAAGAGAGAAGAAAAAGAGAAGAAGAAATTCGGAAAATCCGAGATCTCTCAAATCAAGAAGAGCAGTACAATCGGTTCATGAAGCTAGTAGGGGGAAAGAGGAGGTCAAGAAGCAAAGTAAGGCATAATCAATCTTGACAAAGAGGGGTTTCAGGCTTTCTCAAGAACAGAGGACCACTATTAATCCTTTAATGTGCCTACTGCTAGTGTCCTGCATTTGCAGGTCTAGGCCGGCAAGATTAACAATACATTGCGTTTGCTAGACTGAAGGGAAATGGAGAAATGAAAAGGCACGGCTGAAGTAGGCTTTACTTTTCATTTCAGCCAGATATCATTCTTGGAAGGCATGAGTATGTTTTCTCTTGCAGAAAATTTTGACTTTTCATTTGTAATCTTTTAGTTTTATGTCTTCATGTTTGCATATACACTTGCCCACCCAAATTTAATGAAAGCAGGTGAAAAAGGTGTTTTACTAAATTGTGGCTAATGTCTTTAGGGAAATAAGTTTCCTATAAAATATTAACAATGCTATTCATTACTAAAAATTCAGATTTAAAACCAAAAGTGTTTTGTTTTTTTTTAAACATAAATGCATATATGTGTGAGACACACAAAATTCAAATTTTACTAATGTATTTTATTCCTATGGAATTAGAATTGATGAAATTATCTTAACTTAAGCTTTTTCAAAATTTATCAGTGAGAGAAGAAATACACTGTTCAATTTTTAGTTTCTGGTTGTAAATGAGATCTGATCTCATCATGCATCAGTCATCTCACTGTAAAGAAATATGTAAATCAATTGGGGTTTTTTGAGAATTGGAGAATTTTGCTAATTGTAGTCCTGGCTCTAGAATGAATTTGTGTGACTTCAGATCCTGTCTGACATTATGTTTATGACCTTGGACAAGTCACTTAATCTCCTTCTGTCTCTATTTTCTCATCTGTAAAATAACTGTAAAATATCTGTAATTCTCATCTGTAAAATAACTGTAAAATATCTGTAAAATAACAGTCAAGAGTAGTCTCTGACTGGCTACTGGTTGCTATTTCAAGCCCATTGGTTCCTATTTCAGCTCAACCATGCTTTTCGTAGAGGCATTTGTGATGGTAACAATGCTGTTTGGCCTCATATCGCGGCATCTCCAGTGATCGTTACGGCATTAATAAAAATTTTAAGCTTTAAATTGATGTTCTGACAAAGTGTAGGTTTTACTGATTATGCTTTTCAAAATGTCATCTACTGCCCTTGTTACTAAAATGGATTCTCTGTAAATTAGGGAAGAAATGTTATGTTCAATGTAGTACTTTTCCTACTAATTGCCTCCCTTTAAATATTTGTAGTTAATTTCATTATTAATAGACAGACAAGTATGACAGTAGAGAGCAAAGATATTTTAAATGCTGTAAATTGAACAAAGCTTTCTCTTTTGTGTTTAGTCTTCAGATACAGACCTGAGAAGATCTTTAGATAAGCAGTCTATTGATAGTGCTGGAGGCATTTATCAATATGACAATTATGAAGAAGTCGCAATGGATACAGACAGTGAGACTAACTCTCCAGGTAGATACTTTTAAAATTAGCTTTTTTGCACCATTAAAGTATAAAACAGAAATTTTTTAATTTAGCCAAAGTTTTGGAAAGAAATGCAACATTGCTCAAAATTAGTCTTCTTTGGCGTCAGTATTAGGACTTTCAGCACTTTCTAGGGACATTTTTTACTTTAAAGCCACAATTGGTTTTCTGAATCATCCCCAGTAGGTCTTTTACTTAAGTTTGCTGTTCATGCCAAAAGTAAGAAGCTTCTCACAAAGAAATCTAAGGATTGTACCAGATAGTTGAACTAGGCGTTCCCTAGGAGCGACAGTTAAAAAGTCCATTTTAGTTTTAATTCTCATTTTAATTTAGATCTGTTTTACAAAATCCTATATAGCAATTATTGTACATTTAGAGTGCTACTTTAATTTATCAGGAAAAGGCAGTGTTCTTTCCAAATCCAATAGAACAAGCTCTATGTTGTTGTTTCACAGTATTTCCTACCTGTATTTTTGGATCCCTGTTAGATTTTTGTATCCTGAAGATGAATGTGGAAATTGCAACTCAGCCTTATATTAAATTGAATGATTTTCCAGAGTCACATAATGTTGAAGGTGGTAGATTTGGAGCTTAAAATCCTGTACTGGTCTCTTCCCATTAGGCCAAACTTACTTCTTGTCACCTATTTAATTCCTTGGATTCTGTCGGTGTAATAAGGAAAGAACAGTAGTGTTTGTATTGTTTGGTAGAATATTGTTCTAATGTGATATTTTTCTGGTAAGCTCAAAAAGGGGGGGGGGGCAACAAAATAAGGCTATTTTGGTACTACTGTCATTGTTTACTCTTCCTTTAATGTGGAATTATGTAAAGAGCTGAATTGTTCATTCAGCATACATCTATTTTGAGAGCCTACAGTATTAAGGATATGTATGTAAACAACACAAATCTTGTCCCTAACAATTTTAGTCTCAGTCAAATGGGAAGGGTGATGGTTAGAAATAACTAGTGAAAAGAATAAATTTTAGATTGCAGTCAGAACCTGGGCTTAAATATTGACGGTGGGTCAATATTTATGAAGATTTTATCCAAATTTCTTTGCCTCTCTGGCTCTTACTTTCCTCTTCTATAAAATAGAATTATCAAAACATTTAAAAAGTGACAGGATGTATGCTGAGCATGTATAGATATAAGGAAAAAAGAATCATGTTTCTAAGAATGAGAACATGCTTTATAACCTTAAGCTAGTGTAATACCCTAAAATTATAGACATGAATGTTAAACCTATGGCCAAAGCTATACGAATGAACCCTAATAGTTTGTTCCTCCCCTATTACCCCACCAGATAAGTAGAGAAATGAAGTTTAAATTGGGCTTCTACTTGGAAAGCTTTTCTCTTTTAAGAAAATTTTCAAATTTGAATTTGGAGCTCAGTTTTGCCTTGGTGGATGTAGAACAAAAAAAAAAAAAAAAAGGAGGAAGAACATTAGTTTCTTAAGTCAAATATGTAAAGATGAGGAAAATATGTGGAATAGGACAAAGAATCAAATTTATGGAGTCTGTCCTTTTTCATCGATGACAAGATGTGCTAAATAGCACGAAAATAAGGGCAAGAGATTATCAGTAAGTTTCCAGAATTTAGGCATCAGGAAGAAATGAGCAAGTAGGATTTCACCTTTTCAGATTCCTTCCAGCTTTAACAGTATATGGTACAAAAACAAGTGAGGGAGATGCCATGACTGGGTCCAGAAATGTATAAATATTTATATATTTTATTTTGCTGCACAAGAAAAATTGGATCTAGAAAGAAAAAAACCTGAAAAGGAAAAACAAAAATGCAAGCAAACAATAACAGAAAGAGTGGAAATGCTATGTTGTAGTTTACACTCATTTCCCACAGTTCTCTCTCTGGGAGTAGCCGATTCTTCATTACTAAACAATTGGAATTGGTTTGAAGAATTATCTCATTGATAATTGAAAATAGAAGGGCATCTTTTTTTGATAAAAACTTGAATGCATGGTTTATTTTGGTCTCTGGGAGTCTAAAAATTATTTTCTGTTTAGCATATTTTTGTAATAGAAATGTTAACAATAACTGAATATGTTTCATTATAGCTACTTCTCCAGTACAGCCTCTTTTCTTCCCTGAGTGTTCATTGGGATATTTTCCTCCATTACAACCTATTTCTTTACCTCCGCCACCTCAGGTTTCAGTAAGTCAGCTTTTGGTACGTTTTATTTCATTCTTTTATTTTTTTCTTATCATTTCTTTCAAATATTTTTATTTATGTAAAAATGTTATTTAATATTGAAGTAATAATGGAATTATTGAAGTCAGGCAATGTTTGAATAAATATTTTATATTGTTGAGTGTGACTGCAGGCAAATTTATCCATATGCCATTCTGTCACTTTTTAAACCTATTCTGATTTCTTTATAGATGAGTAATCAAAGGCTCAAAAAAAAGTTGCAAAAGACAGACAACTATGGGTGAGATATCTCCAAATCACTAATAAGTGAATTGCAAATTAAAACTGAGATTTTACCTCACACCTAGCAAATCGATAAAGACAGAAGGTGGAAATAATAATGATAAAATGATTTAAAAAAAAAATCTATTGAAACCAAAACATTATTTATGTCCAGTGGCATATATGCATAGGATAGATTCCATTCTTATGGTCCTCTACTTCTTCCAATGGAAAAAAAAAGTAAAGTTGATTTTTGTCTTTTTTTTTCTTTTGGGTCAATTTTGGTCATTCTAATTATACAACATGATTTCATCGTAGTCATTGTGGTTTGTCTTCATTCTGCATCATCCACCCAGGCTTCTGAATTTATATTCATAGTTTCTTCTGACATACTATTAAAGTGTTTTATAGTATTATTTTATACTATTATATTTTATAGTATTATAGCAGTTTGTTTATAAACATTTTTGCCCGCTTGATGGGCATCTACTTTGTTTCCAGTTCTTCTACACAGTAGCAAATATACATATATATATATATCTATCTTTCGTCTTTTGTCTATCAGTTTGCTAGGTGTGAGGTAAAATCTCAGGGTTTTAATTTGCAGTTCACTTATTAGTGATTTGGAGATGTCATACCCATAGATTATCAGTCATTTTCATTTTGTTTTTAGCCTTTGATTACTTACCCATTGGGAATAGCTTTTAATCTGTATGTTTGTTTTATTTCCCCTTATGTGCCTTAGTTTCAGACTTATTAGAAATGATTGATGAACATATTTTTGCCTGATTGCCAGTTTCCCATATTATAGCTTCCTTTATTTTTTTCCTGATTTTTATCTGATTTTTACAGTGACATCAGAATTATGAGCAGTGTTGTTTTTAAGGAACAAGTTTTGTCTTCCAAAATTGGTCATGTTTTGGACTGTGTGACATGAGAAAAATCTATTTAATTTTATTTTATTATCTGTAAAAAATTATAATGTAAAACTTCACCATTATATAATGGTATGAGAAAAGGGATGATACAATGTATAGCAAGCCAGAAGGAAGGAGGAACAAGTACTTCAATGTCACCCACCCTTGTGTATAACATATTGTCTTTTCAAAGATTGATCTTTCCCACCCTCTTAGTTTGCAGCCAGATCTTTGAACTTGCATCTTCTTATGTGCTGCAGAAGATTGATTTAGATGATAATTGGTTTAATTGGACAAACATTTATTAGCCATTTAATGTGCTAAGTGATAGGGAGGGATACAAAGGTAGAAATGAAATAGCCTCTGCTCTCAAAGAGATAATGTTCTTTTGGGAGCATAATATGTATATAGATAAATAAATGCAAGGTAATGACCAGTAGAAATTACTAATGGGGAGAAAGGGATCAGGAAAAGCTTCATGGAAAAATCAACTATAGCTTCTGTGTTCTTTTAAACAAATTAAAGTTCTCTTTATAATTGTTAAAATTAAATATATTTAGCATTTATACAAATCCTAGTAAATGCCATTAAACAGATAGAATCTGTAATGAAGGAAGCAAGATCCCCCTGGAGAATTCCCTGCAATGAATAGTGTTCTTCCTTTCCTGTACATATTCCCCAGTGCCCTGTTTTCCTCACCTCTGCAGGGTGAGTCAGGCTTTTTGTGGAGCTTATATATTGTAGCTGGAAGAAAATCTCTGTTTACTCTAATTTATCTCTTTTGTTAGACATATGCTTTGGTGGATAGTAATATCTTAAATCTGTATTGGGTTTAGAGATAAAGGAGTATAATCGACATTATTAACGTCCTTTCCTTGAGTCAGTGTCTTCCTCCATAGTTTCAGCCAGTAAAAGAACAGTTAAGGGATAGTTCCTTGACTAGGAGAAGATTGTAGGACCTTTAGCCTTTTGGGTAAACTAGGTAGATACATGGAAGTTCAAGGATATTGTGCTAGAAGATTTTAATCCAAATTAAAGGGGTGGATGAGAGAAGTTTTAAAATTCATTACATCTAGAGTATAATAATCTATAAAGTTCTTTCTCCATTAAAACTTTTCTTATGTTTGCTATTTTAATCCTTCTTTCTTTTTTTCAATATCTTTAGGCTATGCCACCTTTGAACAACCAGCCTTATGTTGAGAGTATTTGTGTTTCTCTAGAGCTTCCTCCTCCTCTTCCCCCTCTTCCACCCCTTCCTCCAGAAGATCCTGAGCAGCCTCCTAAACCACCTTTTGCAGATGAAGAGGAGGAAGAAGAAATGCTGCTTCGAGAGGAGTTATTAAAATCTTTAGCTAATAAAAGAGCCTTTAAATCTGAGGTAATTTTGGGCTATAGACCTCTAGATGGCATTATTGCAGTAAGCTAGAAACTGTTCTTGTATAGGACTTAATTTGTTTTACTTGTTTTCAAGTTGGAATGAGGTTGGAATGAGCCTAATACTGATAGCAACCTAAGATATGTTTAAATATTATAAATGATTTTTTCCACTTAAAAATAACAACTTTTACATGTTTTATTTCCTTATTTAGGAAACATCTAGTAATAGTGGCCCACCTTCTCCTCCAGTTTCCAACAATTCTCAGCCTGTGCCAAGAAGCAATCTTTCAATAGTCAGTATTAACACTGTATCTCAGCCTAGAATACAGAATCCCAAGTTTCACAGAGGACCTCGTCTTCCACGTACAGTCATATCGGTAAGAAGTAACTTAACCTTTTAAAAAGTAAAGCAATCTATCAAAATATATGTATAGAGATTTTTTTCTGGACAACCAAAGTGGTAAATTTTTGCTATTTCATGAAGTTAACTAACTTCTTGAAGTTAAGATTAGTAGTAATGTGCTGGTTAGGCACATTGTTTTCAAAGTATTTTCCTGAATAATAAATTAAAGGTTGGCAGAATTTTGTTTGTACCTTTTTGTACAAAATTACCTTTCAAATTTGTAATGAATTGTAGAACACCAGACTTAATGCTTGGGTTTTCAGATTGGGAGAAATAAGTTGATTAGTGGTACTTAATAATTACTGTTTTCCCTTCTAAGTCACATTGTAACTTAGATTATTCAGAGACTTGGTTTGTTTGATTCCTAACAAAGTTGGTTGTTTTAGTTTATATGAATATTGTGGTTCTTCTTTGTGAAACAAATGGAACTAGTTATTTTAGAAGAGGTTTCATAGAAGAAAAATAAAAATAATAGCTGATGTTTATGTAGAATTTTAAAACTTTTGAAATCACTTTAGATGTTATCTAATTTTACATTCTTCATTGTAGTATTAGTTTGGTACTTGAGGTACTAATATTCCCATTTTGATAATCTTAGGGTAAGGCCTATTAGGGAAGAAGAAGTAACTTAATAGTATCAGAGCACAATCCAAGGTTTTTTTTGCTCTCAGGTTTAGCCTTGCAGCCATATTATGAGGCCTCCTAAATAAAGACAAATTTTTAAAGATAATCTTGGCCTCTGGGTATAAAGGGAGATAATGGGAAACAATGCAGTAAGGTCACATGGCTTAGCATTAGGAGATAAGTCATTTAGAATCATGATAGTTTCCTCATTTATAAAATCAGAATATCTGTTATTTCAGATAATAGTTTTGATTAATTACATGTAAATTTTTGAAACTTAGGGAATAATGGATATTTTTGAAAGGATTGTGCTGTTTTAAAAGAATAAATTTTTTTTTGGATGATAATAAGTTATGTTTTTAAGGAATGTAGTCAGGAAAGGTTGGTATAGGTTAAAATGAAAGCTTAACTTGGGCCTGAAGGGCAAAGTAAGATGAATGGGTAGAAGTTTTAGGTGCTAGACTTCATCTGCTATAGGATGGGATTGCCTTGTGAAGTGCTAAGTTCTCTGTCACTGAAAGTCATAAAACTGAAGCTGGATGATTTGTTAGGAATTTGGTAAAAGAGATTAATTTTTTTTTGCTGTTTTGAATTGTATTACTTCCAAGGTACTTTATAACTTCTTATTGAGTGTGTGTGTCTTTTAGAGGAGAAACAACTCTTGCCAATAACAAAATGTATTAATTTACAGCTTCCTAAACATAAATCAGTAGTGGTAACACTAAATGACTCTGATGATAGTGAATCTGATGGGGAACCCTCCAATGCAACAAATAGTGTCTTTGGAGGATTGGAATCCATGATTAAAGAAGCAAGACGCACTGCAGAGGTAAGGGGCATGGTGGAAGGAGGAAGAAACAGCTATGTGTTTGTCCCTTTAGAGAATAATATTTTTTTTCTGTGAATTACATGATATAATTCTTGAAACAAAATTTTAATGGATTAAAACTTGGTAGATAATAAATATTTCCATTGTGAAAAACTGTCAAAGGAAATAGAGATTGGCATCTTATTTATAATTGATTATATTTTCCAAAAATAGGCTGCCTTATTGTTTTTCTAAAATAGTTTTATGTTCTAAAATAGTTAATGTTTTATTTACAAAAATTTGCCTACTTAAATGCATTTCATCTGTTTATGTTGTGTTTATTGTTGAAGTATGTTTTACTTGACTTTAAATGGTTTCTTCTAGGCTTCAAAACCAAAAGCACCACCAAAATCAGAAAAAGAAAATGATCCTATGAGAACACCTGAAGCTCTGCCAGAAGACAAAAAGATTGAATATAGATTATTAAAAGAAGAGATTGCCAGGTCAGTGGCATTACTACTATACAGTTAATGTTTTAAAATTTTAGACTGTTTTTGAAAAACTGTTTGCTTCATGTTTAAATATGGAAACTTGCGTGGGACATGATTGAGGAAGATGTTATGTGTACCCATCATCCAGGAGGGAGAGCCTGATGAACATGTATAGGAGGGAAATTTTTTTTAAAACCACATTAGAAAATAGTATAGAAGAAGAAATTAAGTACGAATGAATAACATTTTGAATTCCCCAGTAACTGATACAGTGTCTATCTACATATGTCTAAGAATGCTTGTTCACTGAGTACTAAGACAGCTTTTTGAATAACCTGCTTAGCTTATTCAAATCAGGTTTTATATAATTTTATTGTTTAGTGAAACTATTCACAAATTTAAATTTTTTTAAAGTTTTTGTTCATACCATATTTACACCATATTCCCTTACTTTATAGTTTTGATTTGTAAGAATAATTTTGCACTCTTTTTATTTTTTATTCTTAGTCGAGAGAAGCAGCGTTTAATAAAATCAGATCAGCTGAAGACGAGTTCATCATCTCCTGCCAATTCAGATGGTGAAATTGATGGAGTTGGTAGAATAGCAATGGTTACTAAGCAGGTGACAGATGCAGAAGCAAAACTAAAGAAACACAAGTAAGTCTTATCTCAGCCAGTAACGGTAATAATTTTGGGGTAGCTGGGGATTGTTTCTGTTGTTAATTGAATTAGTATTCTGTTTCACAAGCAGAACTTAATTTTTTTTTTTTTTTTTAACATGGGCTTGTGATTTCATCAGCATAAGGGACTTCTTCTCATAAGGAAACCCTATCATCACAGATTAATATTTGCTCTTTAGTTGTGGAAAGCTCTCAGAAATTAAGTGATTTGCTGATAGTCACATAGAAGCAGTTCTTCCTGATTACAAGATCAGCTCTTTATTAACTTTTACCACATTGTGCCTTTCTTATGGATATTATGTTGAAACCTAAAATAATTGAGAATTTTATAACAATTTTGAATTTAACCGAAAGAACCATTATAGACATAAGGTAAGTAATGTAATTTAAAAGCAAACATATCAGAAATGACATAATGAGAGTAATCACCTTATATAAGAGTATGTGATGTTCCCATCTTGGAAAACTTCTTTGGAACTCCTCTCTTTGGAGTTATGTGTAGTAATTGTCCTGTATTTGCAGATCTTTGGTTTTTGAGGGTTTTTTTTTTTTTTTTTTTTTTTTTTTTGGTTTTGGTTTTGTTTTGTTTTTTTTTTTTTTTTGAAAATAGAACTTTTTAAGGTTCAGCTAAGATGGATGGATCATTCTGAGTAATAATTTCTGGTCAGTAAGGAATTTTGTGGCAAAAAGGTTGTTTTTCTTATAATTTTTCTTATAATTATGAAAATGGTCACGGTAATTTCCAAAGAATTAAAATTGTCAATTGAAGTAAATATTGCCTAAAAGGTGACTTTTGAAGGGGCACCACTTGTTCAGACAGAAAAATGTGGTTCTGTTGTTGATTGGAATTGCTTTGTAATCACTTCATTTAATTTTGCTTAATTTAACATCAAAATTGAAATAAACTAATTATAAACAGTTCTTGTTTTACATAAGTGTTCATTACACAAATTTGACTTTACATAAAGAATTCTGAAGTCTGCATTCCAGAAAAAATCTGTTAGCTGTACAACATCTGCTGCTCTCCCTCCAAACAAACAAACCCCAAATTCTAAAAGAAAACCTTCCAAATAAAGGTAGAATTTATATTGAACCACTGAGGGAGATGAGGTTTGGTTTAAGTTTTTTACCTATGTGTTTAGCTAGCTACCAAGTCTGTCTTCCGTCTAGCTGTATTATGGCACACTTAGCCCTAGCCATAAGTTTTTCTCCTCTTGCTACTCTTTACATGGCACCTATGTGTCCCTGAACTGTGTGTCTTTCCTTTCCTACTATAGGAGCTTGATCCTCTTTCTGCCTTCATTTCTCCCTTCCTTCTCCACATCTGCAGATTTGCATTACCTAAAAATTAGTTTGTATAGAAGTCAGTGGAAAAGTCTACTTTATGTAAAGCTAAAACTGTCTATACTAATCAAGATAAAAGAATTGGTAATTTCCATTCACTTTGTATTCATACCTTTTGTGACATTGGCACATGGGACTCCATTCCAGGGAGAATGTACAAGCCATTTTCTGACCTGTTTCTCAGTAATTAAATGTCAGAAATATACTTTTGAGTTTAATACTATTAAAATGAGGAAGTTAACTTCAGTTATCAAAGTTTAAAAGATCATGACCATAAATTGTCCAATTCTTAAGCATTTCAAGTTATTTATATATATATTTTGCTGAGGCAATTGGGGTTAAGTGACTTGCCCAAGGTCTTGCACCTAGGTAGTGTTAAGTGTCCGAGGTCAAATTAGAACTCAGGTTCTCCTGACTTCAGGGCTGGTGCTCTATCCCCACTGCACTACCTAACTGCCCCCATTAAAGTTAATAATTCTTAAGGAAATTGATTTCTAATTATGCAGGTAATTTTAGAATGATTGATAGAAGATCTGCTCATAAACCCTTCCCTTCCAGATTTCTCTTGAATTCATTCCTTTTTTAATTGGTGTTAGGTAGAATCTCATAATTGTTTTAATTTGCATTTCTTTTATTAGTCATAACATTTTTTCATTTAGACATCAAGATGATTTTTGAAGGCTTTTCAATGAGATGGCTTTTCAGTTTCAATGAGAATTGCACATGTTTAACATATCTTGATTATTTGCTGACTAGAAGAGGGGATGTGGAAGGGAACAGAGGGAGAAAAAATTTGGAACACAAGATTTTGCAAGGATGAATGTTTAAAACTGTCTATATTTTGAAAATAAAAACCTATTTAAAAAAAACAGGAAAAATAATTTCAAGGTGAAGTATGAGAATATGGGGGAGGGGAGCAGCTAATATCTAGAAAATTAGCCAGTTTACATAAAATCACTTTGTGCTGTGTAGTCTCTAGGTTATTTTTTTCAGATAATATTGTTCTAATTCTTTGGGTTTTTTCCCCCATTTAGACTTCTCCTGATGAAAGATGAGTCTGTGTTAAAGAATCTCTTGCAGCAAGAGGCTAAGAAGAGGGAATCTGTTAGGAATGCTGAAACAAAGATTGTGAAACTTAGAGAACAGCTTCAAGCAACTGAAAAAATCCTTAACGTTAACAGGATTTTTTTGAAAAAACTTCAGGAACAAGTAATACTGCATTTTGGGCTTAAAACACCTATAATTTCATGTTTGCTTTATGCCCTCAATCTATAAATCGTCTTGTTTCTCAGAGTCCAGAAACCTCTCCTGGCTTTATGTAAACTGACCTGTGTAAATTCACATAAAATTTACTTGTCTTCATTTTAAAAAGAAAAAGTTCCCACTTTTTGGTCCATAAATCACATGTCATTACTTAAATTCAAGTAGATATTTCTTCAAAAGCACATTTCTTTTTAATAGGTTTTCAGGAATTTTCTTATGCTTACAGATTCACAGAGTTCAGCAGCGAGTAACAGTTAAGAAAGCATTGGCATTAAAATATGGAGAAGAGCTTGCTCGAGCAAAGGCAGTGGCTAGTAAAGAAATAGGAAAGCGTAAACTGGAGCAAGATTACTTTGGAGTAAGTTGCTTAATACTGTCTTTTGCAAAAAAAGGAAATATTGTCTTCATGGGTGGGAGGTTTGTCATAATTTGCTTCATCTTTGTCTGCAATTTCTGGAGGCAATTGGGAGTTATAATGTCTTAAGAACTAGAGTCAAGAAGGTGTTAACTAGAATCCTGCCTCAGACCCTTACTTTACTGTGACCTAGGGCCAATCACTCAAATTGTATCTGCTTCAATTTCCTTATCTGGAAAATAAATATAACACCTTCTACACATACTAGTTTTGAAGCTAATGAGTTAATAAAATGGTTTGCATACCTTCAAAGTACTAAATTAATGTAACTACTGTAGTTATTAGCAAGAGAGAATATAAGTTTATTTTAATGGATTTGTAATTGTCCATGCTTATACCTGTTGGACGCTTCAGAATTTATTTGCAAAAATTGAGTTGAATGAAATGACTGACTAGAGGTAAGTGACAACCATTTTTTAATATTCTTGAGATCACTGAAAATATGAAAGTGAATACTTTCTTTTTCTAGCCAAACAAAATGATAAAACTAGACAGCTCTCCTGCATCAAGTCCGAAAAAGCATTCAGCGGAAATGATTGCTTTGGAAAAAAAACGATTACAGCAATTAGAGTATGAATATGCTCTAAAGATTCAAAAGCTCAAAGAAGCCCGAGCTCTTAAAACAAAAGAACAGTCAAATACAACCCCTATTTTGGAAGAAGAACCTGAATTTTCTTTACCTCAGCCTTCTCTTCATGATCTAACACAAGACAAATTGACTCTAGACAGTGAAGAAAATGATGTCGATGATGAAATTCTGTCTACTTCCAGCAGAGAACGAAGGAGATCTTTCCGTGAATCCAATTCTTTCACCAAACCTAACCTTAAGCACACAGATACACCTAATAAGGAATGCATAAATAAACCTAGTAAAAACACTGTGGAGAAACCTGAACTCTTTCTTGGTTTAAATATTGATGAATTGAAGAGATTGCATGCTAATGAAGATAGCCTGAAGGAGCTGATTTCAAAAAGTACTTCCATCATTTCAGAAAAGGTTTTGCATGGTCAAGTAGGTTACGGTTTATTTTTGAAAGTCAAATTTTGCTTTCTAAAGTGTTTTTTGTCTTGTAAAACATTTTTGGTTTGTTTCTTAGGAAATTTCTGTGGATGTGGATATTGTTACATCACAAAACAAACAAACAGAAGGGAAACCATTTCCATTTGGACCATACCATAGCCCTCTTCTTGTTTTTAAGTCTTATAGGTAAAAAAAAGAGTTCATTGCTGTTCTTCTGCTGCCTTGATAATATCAGTTTTTATTGAAAGCAAATTCATTTATAAAAATAGGCTTGTTCTCTATTAGTTAACTCTTTTTCATAGAAAGCAGAGTTAAATTTTAATTATGTTAGAGGATGCAGAAAACAAAATCTTTAAAAGTAGAGGAAAAATTGTTAATAAAAGACTTGAGAACTAGTAAACCTATCAAAGCTGGTTCTTTTAAAAAGACTTAACAAATTGGATAAAGAAGAGGAAGTAAAATTATTGTTAAATAAATTGAAAAATTTACAAAATGAACAGTGTTAATCACAATAGAGACATTGTGAACCTTTATATTGCTTGGATGTATAATTCAAAACTATTCTGTGTTGATCTCAGGCTTTTGGGGATAAGCCCCCATACATTTTTGAAGTTCAGAGAGCTGGATCTTAAGGGCTCTTTTTGGTAACTTGGGACAGTCTTAGGGACCCAGGGGATGTCGTGAGTACTCTGGTACGCTGATGCCTGAGTTACCACAAGTTTTCCATCCCTGGTTTTGCTTCTTCCACTGACACACTGTGGGAAGAACCTCCTTTCTTAGTATCTGTGAGTTGCAATTGAAGAAATTGTAGTTTTGTTTTTTCTTGTACTGTAGTAGTTTTCATTGGAAATTCTTGTTCATTTTTGGATTGGAGCAAACTGCAAGGGCTTTATTGAAGTGGTTGTTTGCTGGTGGTCTGCTTCTTGTTCAGGCAACTTATGGCAGGTGAATTCTGGGTTGTTTCTAAGATCCAGTAAGATACCTGATAATACTGAAATTCTGCAAAAGTCATTAAAAGTTGAGCTGACTACTGGTGTTCAGATTTTTCCTTTATTTTAATCCCTTTGAATGTATATGTAGCAGCATACTATTGCTACTGTTTTCCAAAGTACTTCAGCATCCATTTTACAAACCTTTATTGGAAATAAAATACCGAATTTAAAAAAAATTATAAAGGTCAAAAAGGGTTGCTTTTTTTTTAACTTAATTTTTTTTTCTTTGTCAGATTTAGTCCTTTTTTTCGAACCAAGGAAAAACTTTATCTCAGTTCAGTATCATACAGTAATATGATTGAACCGAAACAGTGTTTCTGCCGTTTTGATTTAACAGGCACATGTAATGATGATGATTGTCAGTGGTAAGTGCTGGTCTGTCATCAACATGTTGTTTAATTGCTAATTAATTGTCTTTATGACAGTTGACATTGTATATAATTATTTCCTTTGTGCCATTTTTTTACTTGTAGGCAACACATGCAAGATTGTACTTTTACCCGGAAACAGCTGTTCCAAGACATTTTATCTTACAATTTATCTTTAATTGGTTGTTCTGAGAAAAGCACAGAAGAAGAAATTACACTTGCAACAGGTTTTTATCAGCCATTCCATCCTTCCCTCATTTATCCAAGTGAAAATAAGTAGCTGATATAGCTGACGATTTTAAATTTTAACTTTACATTCAGATCTGATTTTTCAAATAAATAAAATAGATTTTCTTGATTTAGAAATGTCAGCTTATTTTAAAATAGTAATAGTTAGACTGAAGAATTTGAATCCATAGGAAGAAGCTTACTGTTAATTATATAGGTTCCTGCTTCCTTTTTGTCATTTTAAAAAATGTAGAAGACAAAACTTGGTTATATATTAATTACAGTTATAGTCAAAATCATTTTTTTTTATGTGCTTTATTTGTGGCAGTAGTTAGGCTAGGTTTATTTACCATTAGGATTTTTTTTCTAATTAAAGATATTTGTGTTTGTAGCTTAATAAAATTTTTTCTGTAGCTTTATGTCTAAATTGAGATTTTTTTTAAAAATCAGTGGTTCTTTTATAGAATTTGGACAGTATTTAAGAAAACTACCAATTCCTAAAATTGTATGAAAAAATGGTAAAAATGATTTATTTCCTGGTAGTTTTCTTTTAAAACCCACATATCTAACTAAGAACTGCATTAATTCTTCAAAATAAAACATTGTTTTGTAGTATATGACTATATATTTTATTTTACATTTCATGTTATTTTGGCTAACCAAGATGATAGGATTTTAAATTATTAGTTATTTAATTTTATTAGATTTTTAATTTAATTATGCTGTATCTTTGATTTAGAACACTTTATTTTTCTAGCTTTCATTGAGTGGAGAGTACTATGAGATTTGCAAAGAAATTTTTAGATAACAGGTTTTGCTTTCAGGAAGAATGCTAGTTTTACTAAGTGACATTATACTACTTTTGTTTTCAAAAATTTTTTTTTTTTTTTTTTTTTTTTTTTTTTTTAGCCTGCTCTTGTAATTTTGATTTTTTCCCCTCATTTATGTTATTTCCTAATTATTTTTGTCATCTCATATATTTCTCATTTTAACTTTATTAAATTCCTATGATCTGTACCTTCTTTCCTTTCATTTTTTTTTTGGTGACATTTGCCCAACTCTTTGTGAATATTTAAAGGAAGTGGACAAATGTGCTCCTGGATTTTTCTTTCATAAAACTGTATAATTCGAAAAAAATGCACCTTCTGTCCTATATTTATGAAGATAGCATTGTTCTAATTTCAGAAAAATACATTGAAAAACTTTTTGGTGTAAACAAAGATCGAATGTCAATGGACCAGATGGCTGTTCTTCTTGTTAGTAATATCAATGAAAGTAAAGGTCATAGTAAGTACTTTTTCCTTAAGTTGTACTGTGTACTATTTTTTTGTAACCTAAAGGGAAATGTAGTTTGTAATGTTTATATAGTCGTTATGTATGTAGTTTTGTAATGTATATGTATATATGTAACCACTGACATTTTCATTATAGAGCATATTGCTTTGGTTGTCTCCCAAACAATATGGATGGATCTCAGCTAGTTTATGTTCTTTTTTCTTAGCTCCTCCATTTACAACTTATAAGGAAAAAAGGAAATGGAGGCCAAAATTTTGGAGAAAACCTGTTTCAGATAACAGTAGTAACAGTAGCAGTGATGAAGAACAATCCACAGGACCTATAAAATATGGTAAGAAAAAAGATTAAGATATAAAAGTCAATTTTGAAATTGTTCTAAGAGCTCTGCATAATAATTTGCTTTATTGGAATAAATATTGTAAATTTGGGAATATTCTTAAAATTTTTTGATTTATTTATGTTTGTCAATTTAAGAAACTATTCAAATGAGAAGTACAAAGTGATAGTTGTTTAATGTTATTTATTTCTGTAACATTTCTCAGAACTCAGATTTATTTTAATTACATTTAAATCATAACTTCATTTGGAGTTTGATATAGTATTGATAGCCAGGTTAACTTAGATTGCGTCAATAGAAATACTATTTTGATATAAAAATAATGGTAGTTCCATTTATTGTATTCTTCCTTTGTCTTCCAAGGATCTAAAGTACTGTGTTTAGTTTTTTATCTTTTTTGAGAGAGGTAATTGTCCTGAAATACTTGTAGATGAAGTGGTGAAGTGGTGAGGAACTTGAAATCATGCCAGTGATGGGATTGCAATGTTTAAAGAAAAAAACTACAAGGAGTGGGTGGGGACAAAAGGCAATGTCTTCATATATTTTAAAAGGGTGTTGGATTGATCAGACATTAAACTTGTTTTTTCCCAAGGCCAAGCAGAATACGTTGAGAGGTGGCTTTTTTTTTTTAATGCTTATATGAAAGAACCTCTTAACAATCTGTTTGAAAATGTGATTGTATTCTTCATGTACTGACCCCAGAAGTCTTGAGATGAGGGTTGATTGATCACTTGATTAATTGATTAAAAAAACAGATTCATGGCTTCAGGTTGGGGTTGGGTATTATAACCTTCAAGACTTCCTCCATCTTGGGAGTCTGTGGTATTTTAAAATGTCATTCTATTATGATGAATACAATGAATAGGATTTGTCACTCACTGTTAACAACTAGGCTGCATTTCAGTAGATTCTGAATCTTGAAAGTACACGATACTCATTTCTGATTGTTGAATGTAACAGATGAGAGAGGGCAGCTGGTGGTACAGTTGATAGAGCCCCAGGTTCAGCATTATATGTAATGGGGATAAACTAGAACCATTCGAGAGGGGGAGACCTGAGTTTAAATTTGACAATAGACACTTAACCTGCTGTGTGATCTGTGTTTGCCCTACCTTCTCTAGCCATAAAATGAGGATAATAGTAATGATCCACATCTACTTTCCTGGGTGGCTGTGAGGATGCAATGACACAATAATTAAATGCTTAAAAATAATAAAGTGCTTCGCACCATGCTTGACATATATAAATGTTACATCATGCTTTCATTATTATTATTATTATTATACCAAACTTTCCTTAGTCACTCAATTTCTGTGTCTAGGAGCTAAAGAGTTTTTCCACTGAATAATATTTTCCCTTTTAGCTCCCCGACCTGAACATCATACCAGTGTTCCAGTTTTGGATGCTGTCGTCACTCCTGATGATGTCAGATACTTTACAAATGAGACTGATGACATTTCTAATCTGGAAGCAAGTGTGCTTGAAAATCCTTCTGATGTACAGCTCTGGATCAAACTTGCATACAAGTACTTAAATCAGAATGAGGGGTAGGTCAGTCTTATCTTTGTGTAAGCAAATCTGTTGTACATTTTCTTATATGTTTGAGGTTTAATTCATCTGTAGTAATCAGGTTTCCTTTTTTAGTGTTAAAGAAGTCTTTGTTTCTTTGTCAAAGCCACAAATGTTTTATTTTTAAATGCAGTAGAAAAAGCTTAAGATTCAATCTTGAACTGTACATGAATTTAGTATGAGTAATAAATTATATTGGAGCATTAACTCCAGGTGACTTAGTTCAGCATGGAAGTTGTTGAAATCAAAAAGAAAATGCTATGTGGAGTAATTGCTGGTAAAAATGTCAAATGACAGTTTTTCAAATTTAAAAGATGATAGTAAAACTAGAACTTTCCCACTTGAGATTCCCTCATGTTAACTAAACATTTTAGAAGGGACCAGATTAATGTTTTATTCAGCAAAATTTGTGGGTTTTGTTTTAAGTAGATGCAAATTTTGGTGAATTGACTTAAGAAGATTTTGAGCTAACATTATTTTGCTTGGTATTTGTATTAGTAAGATTTTAAATTTGTAAAATTTTGTAGATATTATTGAGTAAGTTATAATGTTAGTTAGGCTAAACAAAAGATGATATATTTATTTTAAAGTACTCTGTCACATATCTAGGGTGTTTGATCCATGAATAATAACAGCTTCTGAAAGCTCTCTATTGCCTCTGTTGGGCAAGACCCAAAAAAATGATAAAAGGGAAGAAATGGCCCCCATGTAAAGGTTCTGCATCTTCTGTTCCTCTAGAAGTAAAAAAAAAAAAAAAAAAAAAAAAAAAAATGTTTTAAGTAGTACCTAATGTGCAGATTTAATGTGATTGCAATGTCCTGAAAGCTAATTGTGATTTTGTAATGAAATCACAAAACTCTAGTGAGTTGAGGGAAGTTTGTGACTCTAAAGACTAAATTTGTTGAAAGTATTTATTTTATAGAATGGGGTATACTTATGAAAGTGTCAAAAGAAATTTTAGTTGTACTAGCAAAATTTTTCTTATTGGGCTCTGTCATGCTTTAATAATGTATGCAACTAAAATCTTTTAATTTTTTTAAAATTTTTTAATAGATTTTTATTTACAAATTATATGCATGGGTAATTTTACAGCATTGACAATTGCCAAACCTTTTGTTCCAATTTTTCCCTTCTTTCCCTCCATCCCCTCCCCTAGATGGCAGGATGACCAAAGCATGTTAAATATATTAAAGTATAAATTAAATACAAAATAAGTATACATGTCCAAACTGTTATTTTGCATTTGGACTCTGAAATATTGTACAATTAGCCTGTGAAGGAAATCCAAAATGCAGGTGGGCAAAAATATAGGGATTGGGAATTCAATGTAATGGTTTTTAGTCATCTCCCAGAGTTCTTTTGCTGGGTGTAGCTGGTTCAGTTCATTACTGGCTCCATTAGAACTGATTTGGTTCATCTCATTGCTGAAGATGGCCAGGTCCATCAGAATATCATCATATAGTATTGTTGTTGAAGTACACAATGATCTCCTGGTCCTGCTCATTTCACTCAGCATCAGGTCGTGTAGGTCTCTCCAGGCCTTTCTGAAATCATCCTGTGCAACTAAAATCTTAAGAGAAATTTCAAAAGAATTTTCCTTGTGGTATAATGTATCAGAATATTTATTGCATGCATTTGAGTTTTGTGCCCATTTAGTCTCTTTATGGGTGGTTCCTATGTTGAAGACAACAATGAACAATATTTTCTTGTCTGACTAAGGCCAAAAGAACTATACCTTATTTTATGAATAGGATCATGAGATTTTCCCAGTAGATAGCAATCCTTGATGTTGCTTTGATATTTTGTAGTTGGCCTTGAGAGAATTGTTTAACTTTTCCTGGACAAGTGTAATCCTATAAAAAGTATTATTGAATATTGACTTGAAGCAAGTTTAAAAGTGATAAACTTGTGGCTGTGGTTGTTTAAAAAAAAAAAAAAAACCAACTAAAACAAAACAACCTGCGTTGTTTATACAAATACCCCCCTGAACATTCATTTGAAAAGCAATTTCTTTGTTCCTCAATTCATAGCCGGAAGTGTTTTAAATTGAAAATACATTTTTCTTTCTTCAAATCAACCTTGTCATTAAGGAAATTGATATCTCATTCATATGAAGGGCCTAGTAGATAGATGGTAGTATAAATCGTAACCTAGGTGTGGGAAGCTCTCTTTTCAAAAATAAGAAATTAATAAATTATATATATTAAATTTGAAGTACACACATCCTGTCTTTTTTCAAGAAATTTTAAAAATATATATATGCACACTGGTATAAATAAACTAACAGTAAACAATACACAGGTCTTCATCAGAGTGTTTGGATGCAGCTTTAAATGTCCTGGCCCGAGCATTGGAGAACAACAAAGAAAATTCTGAAATTTGGTGCCATTATCTCAGATTGTTCTCAAAAAGAGGAACTAAAGAGGAGGTGCAAGAGATGTGTGAAACAGCTGTAGAATATGCTCCAAATTACCAAATTTGGTGGACTGTAAGTATATTGGCACAAATTTTTTAAAAATTGAATTTGAAATATCACAAATTAGTGATACATATACGATGTAAATATTGGCGTCACCAAACAAATTGTTAAAATCTTTATGTATAAAATCTGCAATTAGGTTTTCAGGGTCATAAAATTTAGAGCAATCAGCTATTCTCAGCCTTCCCCCAATCTCCCAGACATTTTTTAGCTTCAGTTTCCTCAATTAAAAATTAAAGGGGTTAAACTAGATGACTTTAAAATTGATGATGTTAAGTGGCAATATAGTTTCCGTTTTTAATCTCATATTTCCATAGGATATGTAGCCATTTAGATTAGGCAAGGAGAAAATTATTTCACTTTTTTATCTTCCACTTGAGAAGATAATCTTATTATAAAAAAAAAATTTTCAAATAAATTCATTTTGTAGTTGTTAGTATTTAATCAGTTTGGTTCAGTAGTAATTCTTGGATTATTGATAAAATTGTATCACATGATTCTATTGTATACCTCATTTCTACTTAAATTTGACCTCGTAGTTTGAAATATGACTTAGATGAGTTTGGTTACTGAAAAAGATGTATTATATGTTTAATGGAATGTTTAATGAAATAATGTTTAATGTAATAAAATCAACAATAATCATGACTCATTTCTTTAATTGTATAAACCATTTCTTGACAGTTTTTGAACCTAGAAACCACTTTTGATGGAAAGGATTATGTGTGTGGTAGGATGCTTCAGTTTCTTATGGAAGCAGCAGAGCGTGAGAATTCAGATCTTCTGTCCTTTCAGTTATTGGAGTCTCTTTTGTTTAGAGTTCAACTGAGCTTATTCACAGGAAGATACCAAAATGCTCTTGCCATCTTACAGGTGAGCATTGACTTTTGATATTTGAACTAATGAATATTGAACCACTGTTGACATTTTTTGTTCTTATCACTTTGAGCTTCTATTTAATCTGAAAATTATCTTAATGTTATCAAAATAATTTTATCATTTTCATTCATTAAAAATTAGTGGTCTTTTACAAATATAAATCTCATTTAAGAAAACTTAGCTTTAAAAAAATGCTCCATTTTAATTAAATGCATATTCTTGAAAGAACTTTCACCTTGGTCATTTCCTTCTTTTTCAGTTAAATGTTTTTCTTGGCCTATTGACAGTGTATTCCATAGAACACAGATTATTTTATTGATTGCTTTTAACTAAGTAATAGTTACTAATTACATAACTAAGAGAAATGAGGTGGTTTTGTTGTTCTGTGCCCTCCGTTTAAAAAAAATCTTATTCTGGTGTAAATTTCATTATTTTGAAAATATTTTGGATTAACTTTTCATTTTACATAGAATGCATTAAAATCGGCCAATGAGAGAATTGTAGCAGAACACCTTTCATCAAGTGATCGATGTTTGGCTTGGCTGGCTTATATACACCTCATTGAATTCAACATTCTCCCTCTGAAATTTTATGATCCATCTAATACCAATCCTTCAAGGATTGTTAATAAAGAGCCGTTTTTAATTCCATGGCAAACTGCTCAAGATGTGAAGACTGATCATGACATGTTAGTAGCTGTTTTTCAAGGTATGTGTGTACAGATTTTTAAATTATTTGGAGCAGAACATGAATGACTATCAGTCCTGAGATTTGTCATATATAAATTGAGCATTTACTTGCAGATTGATACACAGTGATTTAGCAATTGGTACACAGTGATTTAGCAATTCACTGAATTATTAATTTGAATACACTAATTAATATTTTGTATGAGGAAATAAAACTATGGATGGATGATGAATAAAGAAATTTATAGGATGGCGTAATTCTTGGAAAATAAAATTACCCATTATAAAAACTAGTATAAAAAATAGTACAGCCACTTTTGGTTGTACTATTATGGTTCATATTTGGTTGTGCAGGTTATGAAATTGAAGCATGTTAATGGTCACTCCTTTTTACTCATATAGTTAAATTAGTAAGGATTTCTTGCAGCAAGTCTTTACTGAATGTAAAGGCTGTCACTATAGTAGACCTTATAGATATGTATAAGTTTATTGATTGATTATCTGGTTCTCTTATATTTCTTAGGCCTTTCTATAGCTTTTGCTACTACTTGGGGGTTTTGTTGTTTTGTTTTGAGAATCAATTGGAGTTAAGTGACTTGCCCAGGGTTACACAACTAGTGTTTTATGTCTTAGACTAGATTTGAACTCAGGTCCTTCTAACTCCAAGGTTGTGTCATCTGTACCATCTGGCCGCCTCGCTCATCACCATTTGTTTAAGAATCCATTTTCTAATTTTATTTCACAATTAAATTTTTAAAAAAATCTATATTCAAAATAGAAAAGAAAAAAAGGTTATTTGGGAAATTTAATAGTTTTCTTTTTTAAAATTTTCACAATAAATTCAGTATTACTATTCTATAATGTAATGACTTTTGGAGGGTAGCCTGCTAGTTCTTTTCTCCCAAGGTGTTCTACCCCACTCTAAAAAAAAAAATGAGAAAGCTCTTGTAACAGATAATAATATGCATTGAATCCACATACTATATAAAAATAATATATCTTAGTTTGAGCACCCAGTTAAATTGCAGTTCAGAAGTCAGAAGCTCACTCATCCTCACTCTCCTGTAGCAGGATACTATAATTGAGGTAGCTTAACCAAGCACTGGGCTTGGAATCGGAAATACACGAGTTCAAATTCTACCTTAGATATTTAATAGCTGTTTGTTGTAATACTATCTGCCTCCCTGGGAGAGAACTCAAAACTCAAAAATAATTTAAATTTTCCTTTGCACTTTTTTTTACTTTATTTTCTTTTGAGGATTTGTTTTTTTGTTTCTCCAAATAAATTTTGTAATTGATTGTGACATTGAATAAATTTAGTTAGTACTGTTGTTGTTGTTATTATTAAAACATGAGCACATGTTTTGTGAAACTTTCAGTTTGATTTTCTGCTTTCCTTCCCACTCCAAATCCCATTAAGAAAGCACGTGTAAAGTTACGCAAAACATTTCCATAATAGTCATGTTGTCAAAGAAAATAGATCTTCCCTCCCTCTCCCCCCAAATAGTTTTTCCAAAAAAGAAGAGTATGCTTTAGTCTGTATTCAGACATAATCATTTTTTTCCTCTGGATATGGATAACATTTTTCATTATAAATCCTTTAGACACGGATTAAGAATAGCAAGGTTATTCATCACTAGTTGATCATCCTAGAACATTATTACTTTGTATAGAGTACATTTCATTTTGCTTGAGTTCATGGAGGACTTTGCAGATTTTCCTGAGAGTATTCTGCTCATCATTTCCCACATATTCCATTGAAATCTCAATCTATTTAGCTATTCTCCAATTCCCTTCAATTTCTAGTTCTTTGCCTAGAAAAAAGAGCAACTTTATATCTTTGTACATGTAGATCTTTTTGTTAAAATTTCTTTGGGGATTCATGTCTAGTAGGATATGCATAATTTCATAGTCCTTTGGGCATGATTTATATCACATGTCATCTTTTCCATAAAGCTTTCCCTGATATTACACATCACACTCAACCTTTCTGGGTAAGAACATCAAATACCCAGTCTTGTGCCTTTATGAGTTTTCTAAATTATTTGTATATATGTTTTATCTTTGTATTGTATTATGAGCTTTAGGAGAGCAGAAATTGTAGAACTTTGAATATAATAGGCCTTTAATAAATGTTTTGTTAATGTAGAAAAATCAGTTATGAGCCAATTGCAATAAGCCTAGGTCAAAATGGAATCTGTAGGAAAGAATATTGAAAAAAGAATTGAAAGAGCTAATGTTTTGATTAGATATGAAGCCTGAATTTTGGGGGGGCAGGGAGAAGAATCCAAGATAATTGCAAGTTTTTGAGACTGGTGTTCTGAAAGAAAGCAGAGGCTCAAGTTATAAACTTTGTCATATATCCAAATGTGGGGAATGGAGTGAAATAGAAAAGGGAAGAAAGGAAAAAAAATTTCTAAGAGAATCTGAGAATAAGGAGATATCGGTGTCAGATGTTGCTTCAGAGGTCAAGGGGATAGGATAAGGCCTTTGGATAGGATTAGAAGCCAGTCACTAATAACTTTTAAGCCTACTACTATAGAAGACCTATGGCAACCAGGTTTCACCCTATTAAGGAATGAAGTGAATAGGGCTGAAGGAAAATAAGACAGGGAAACCTAAGAATGTTTGAAGAGAGAGGAAGATGTGCTCATCTGTGCTCATCCTGTGCTAGCAGGAGACAGTGGCCCTAACGTGGGACCTGAGGTTGGACAAAGTTATTAGCTAATAGAATACAAGTGTTTAAATTGAAGTGTATGAGTAGAGAAAAGGTCTAAAGTACAGAAAATATATATAAAATATAGGAAATGAGTCTAGAAATTTGGAGAAATAAAGTAATGGCATTGTGGAGGTGTGATGGTTGGGCTTTTTGGATTATTCTTTGAACAGGTGTCTTTAGATGTTAAAATTTTGTAATTTTAATTGAATTTAAGATGAATTTTATTGCCTTTTTTTTTTTTTTTTTTTTTTTTTATATAGATGCAATTCAAGCATGTACGGATGAAAGCCTTGCTATTGCTGAAAAAATAGAAGTCTGTCTTCCACTATACACAAATTTGATTGCTTTGCTGCAGCTCCTAGATAGGTAAACTTGAATTTGAGAAGCATTTATCTTTTATTTGAAGATCGATTTTTTTTTTTTTTTTCACCTTATTCAGATATCTTTTATTTTAAAGGTGTGAGTCTGCTGTGGAGCTCTGTAGGTCTTTATTGGCATCTTGTCCTGTGAACTGCCAGTTGTTGGAAACTCTTGTGGCTTTATATCTGCAATTAGACCAACAAGACAAAGCCAGTGCAGTGTGGCTTAGTACATTTGAAAAATATCCTCAGAATGCAGAGGTTTTTTATCATTTGTGCAAATTCCTTATCTTAAAGGTAAAGTATGGCATATCAATTTTGAAAACTGCATAGCCCAGATTTTAGTCCAGAACTGATCATAATTAATGGTAAATCTGATTTGTCAGTTAACTGACATACATTTTATTAAATGCCAGATATGTAGGGATTTAAAAAAAAAGTTTCTGCCTTTTAGGAGCTTATGTTCTATATAGAGACAATATGACTAGGTATGTGTAAAATAGATACAAGGTGACTTTGGAAGGACTGTACCCTAGTAGTTAAGGTACTTGAAGGAGAAAGGAAGAGAAAACATTCCAGATATGGGGGACAACAGTGGCAAAGATTGAAATGGAGTGTTGTTTGGAAATACCAGTGAGAAAGCCAGCATGTTTTAATTGTAAAGTGAATGGAATAAGCCTACAAAAATAGAGCTTGACATGAATTTGGATTAAATAGCAAAGAAATTTTTTATCTTGTGCTCCCAGCCCCTTCTCACATGAGGTTCTTTTGCACTTATTTGTCCTAGAACATTGACTTTCGTGATTAACATGCATCTCTCTCTCTGTTTTTTAATAGGATCGATCTGACAGCATTTTTCCATTGTTGCGAGAATTTATGGCACCATTTTTTGAACTTGGGTGTGAGGAACATAATCCCATAGATCTCCTTCGGTATGTTTTTGTAGAGGTAATTAGAGAGTACACTTAGAAAATGGAAACCATTCATCAATTTGATTTATTCTTCATGTAAGACTTGATGATACTCCCTCTGCTTTTACTCTTGCCTGAGGGCTTAACAGTTTTCACTAGGCATTGTGTACTTTAAGAAGCTGTGTCTTTTACCAAAATAAAGTAGTAACAAAGGGACTCTGCTTTTGGCAGGGAAAGGCCATCTTTTTAAAATACAATTATCATTCTAGTGCTGCTTTTATTTGCAAATAATGATATCTGAATGGGAATATAAATATATGATTAATGCACAAATAGGTTGCACTGTGTGGTATTTTAACAAAAATTAGTGAGAAAGATAATCATGGAAAATAATTAGCCCTGAATAAGGACATGAACCAGCATACATTAGGAAAGATAATTTTTCTTTTTCTTTTCCCTTTCCCTGGAGCAATTGACTTGCCCAGGATCACACAACTAGGAAATGTTAAGTGTTTGAGGCCGATTTGAACTGTGGTCCTCCTGACTTCAGGGCTGGTCCTCTCCATCCCCCCCATTTAAAAAAAATTTTTTTAATAGCTTTTTATTTACAAATTATATGCATGGGTAATTTTACAGCATTGACAATTGCAAAACCTTTTGTTCCAATTTTTCCCCTCCTTTCCCCCACTCCCTCTCTTGGATGGCAAGATGACCAGTAGATGTTAAATATATTAAAGTATAAATTAAACACAAAATAAGTATACATGACTAAACCGTTATTTTGCTGTACAAAAAGAATCTGATTCTGAAATATTGTACAATTAGCCTATGAAGGAAAAAAATATATATAGGAATTGGGAATTCAATGTAATGGTTCTTGGTCATCTCCCAGAGTTCTTTTCACTGGCTGTAGCTAGTTCAGTTCATTACTGCTCCATTGGAACTGATTTGGTTCACCTCATTTCTGAAGTTGGCGAGGTCCATCAGAATTGATCATCATATAGTATTGTTGTTGAAGTATATAATGTTTTCCTGGCCCTGCTCGTTTCACTCAACATCAGTTCGTGTAAGTCTCTCCAGGCCTTTCTGAAATCATCCTGCTGGTCATTTCTTACTGAATTCCATAAAATTCCATAAAATTCACATACCACAATTTATTCAGCCATTCTCCAAAGAGCTGGTCCTCTTTTTACTGTGCCACCTTAACTGCCCCTATAGCAGATAATTTTAATGGAGGGTGGGGAGACTATACTTTTATATTATTTTATTTGATCCTCACAGTAATCCCTTGAGGTCAGTATTCAATTAATATTCAAATAGAGACAAGGCAGGCTGTTGGATTGAAAAAGGCAGAGTAGGAGGCATGTTGATAGCCAAGATCAAGGATGTAAGCATCTGGGGCTAGGGAATGGGGCACGGAGATAAGCATAATGCAAAACTAATATCAGAACTGAAAGGCTGGGAAAGAATATTTTAGGTCCAAGAGGTTGAATATTTTGTAGATTCCTGTGTAACACTTGTGCCTTACTAAGATGAAATTTAATAGATACTTAATTTAAAGTTAATTTAAACTTAAGTTAAAATCAAGTATACTATTGGAAGAAATTCATCTAAAAGAGTGCTATAGTAATTTTGGGTTACTTATTAGAATTATGGTATGGTATGATTTTAAGAAGGGATGAGAAAAAGGGAACAGGCAGTAATTTAGCATTCATTTTACATCTTCTAGTATATAGTATAAAGTTGTAAAGTAGCCAGCTACTTTGCTAAGCATGGTATCTCATTTGATGCTCACAATTGAAATGAGGTTATGTTATGTTCCCTCTTATATTTGAAGAAACTAAAGCAGATAGAGATTAAGTGACTTTCCCAGTATCATAGTTTGAATATAATTGGAGGACATATATATTTTAATTATGTCTTTAATATATCATAATATTATGAAAATAGGATTTTCCTCCAAGTTCCTTTAGCAGCCTCAGTAAAAGAAGTGGATATTTGCACTCTGCATTGCTGTGTCAGGTCATATCAGGAATAATTTTGGAGTAGTAAGGTAATTTTATCAGTGGACTTAGTGTCATATTTGAGTTGGAGAAATTGAGAGAATTTAGCTTGGGGGGAAATAAGAGACCTGCCTTTCTCGCAGTGTTGTTCTTTTCCCACATATTAGGAAGGCCTTCAGGCAGATGAAGGGCTAGACATCCTGTGTGCCTTCATAGAATAGGTGAATCAAACCAGGAAGATTTATGCTCTATTTAGGGAGTTTTATGAATTCAAGCAGAAAGTCTCTAGGTGGAGAAAAGGAAGCATGATCAACTGGATTAGACATTGAATTCAGTCAATAACTTTTCTAGATGTGTAGAATGCAGTGCTAACCAAAGGAGGGTATGCAAAACTGGATTCAGCCCATGGAAGAGCTTACCATGAAAAATAAGAATCGGGGAATGTGGAGGATATTTGGAGGAAAATTTGAATAAGTTGTGTGTGTGCACATATTATATATATGCAAAATATAAATGAAATTTAATAAATAATAAATGAATGCAAGTGTTATAAATAAAGGCAATATTTATTACTATTACTGTGAAATTAAATCCAGGAGCCACATAGAAAAGCTTATCTTCGTAGTTGTATATAACTGGATATTTGACAGTAATCCTTCATAAAATTGTATATTAAAATTGATAAAGAACTCTTATACTAATCATTTTATTATTGTTTTTTTCCCCCAACAACCACATATTCATATTTTTAGGATGATTCTTATTTTTAGAACAGTTTTCATAATTAAAGAATATTTATAAAGTTTTATTGCTCTTGTTTTGATGTAGCCATAGTTTGCATATTCTGAATCTTTTTTTAAATAAAATATAATAAATAAAAATATAAGTGCATTTAAAATTTTTTCCATGTTTTTCTTTTTTTATGGTGCAGTAAAAATTTACATTGATAAAAATATATTCAGTTATTCCTCAGTTATTAGTAAGAGCTTTTTTGGCATTAAGCAACAGCAGCTATGAAGAAATTTGTGCAGATTGGCTTTTTTTTTCCCTTTTTAAAATATTCTAAAGATCATAGCCCACATTTAGTGTTTTAAAGCTTATAAAACACCAAATTCACAAACTGTGAGGTGTTGGTATTGTAAATGGTAGTGATCCTAGTTACAAGGGTTTGCTGGATATGAGAATACAGTGAGTTTTGTAACTCTTTTTGTATGCAAATTGTTCTTCAGTAAGATTGTACCAGACCAAAAATCTGTTCACAGTCTAATAAAATATCAATTTTCCTTTAGCCTTATTAACATTTCTTTTACTTCTAAATATTTTTGGCCACTCTTGACAGTTTTAAAAGATATCTTTAATGTATGTTACTTTGTAGTCCTGATGGATAGAGAGTTGGAGCAATTTCTATTTTGGTTACTTGAATTGCCCATTCAAATCATATGAAAATATTTTTCAGTGTCAGGATTTTTATCTATCTCAAAAGTGTTGCAATTATTTTTCCTTTAAAAGTGTCAATATTTCTTTTTGTTTTATAAAGTCTTTTTTATTTTCATCTAATCTCATCTTTTGATTATGATAATGTTTGTTATTTATAATAATAGTAAATTTCTTCACAATTGAATTCAGCTTTTATTTATTTATTTTTTTTTTGATTTAGATCATTGAACCAATTGAAATTCACTTATGATATGTGAAGTGTTGGCTTTAGCTAATTTTTTTACAGCAGTTCATGTTTCCCCAACAATATTTTTTATTTTTAATGTATATGTGTTATATAATATATTAAAATTGATATACTTTTATCTTCCTCATTTCATAATTTGGAAGTTTAATCTTAGTCATATTTCTTGCATGCAGTTGGTTCTAGTTCTGAAGTAAATTTTTTTTTAAGATCATAGCACTGATATCATGATTTATCCAACTTCACCTTAGTTGAAACTAATTAAACTGTTAGTAAGAAACACAATGAAAAACTATTCTTCTCTGTAAGAAACTATTTCAAACAGTAGTATAAATTCTTGTTTTCAGATACCTTTTGAATATTCCTGGACCATTTGACTTTGCATCACCTTTGTGTAAAGGAAATTTTGATGATGAGATGTTAACCCATCAAGTCCCGTTTTTGTGGCTGATCTACTGGTGAGGCATTATCTAGTGAGGAGAAAGATGTATTACATACCAGGCATGCATTCAACATTTATTAAATTTATTATGAGAAATTAAAGTGAAGGACTTTGGAAGTAAAAAAAAGTTTTTATTTTACTTTTGTAAACAGACAGTTTGAGATGGATCATTTAGCAAATAATAGTTATAAGACCAAATGGAAGATTTTTCTGTAGTAATGTCTGTCTAATATAAAGTCTTCCTTTCTTTCACTTTAATACAGTTACACAAAATAAGAATTGGTATGTAGAAATGTAATATTTTTCTTTACTGTCATAATAGCTTGTGTCAGTCTCTTCAGACAAATATTGAAGAAACAGTGGATGCATATGAAGCAGCTCTAGGGGCAGTCATGCATTCTGATATGGTACAGAACATCTGGATGGAGTAAGTGCTGTTCTTAAAGTGTAAACTAAATTTTCAAAACGAAATGTATATTTACACTTAGCATTTATAAGTTGTAGAATTTTAAAAGTTTCTTTTCTTTTTTTTCCCTGCACAGTTATCTTATCTTTGCGAACACTAGAGCTCTTGGATCCAAAAATAAAATCCAAGAATTCAAAATTTTTACTGACTTAGTGAACAGATGTTTAGTGACAGTTCCTACCCGATACCCAATACCATTTAGTACAGCTGATTACTGGACCAATTATGAGTTTCATAATAGGGTAAGATATTTAGTTTTTTCTTGCTTTAAAAAAAATATGATGTTCCTAATTTCAGTCAAAATTTTGATTATGCTTATATGCTTTAAGACTTTTTTGGTTTGGTTAGCAATTGGTGTCTCTTAATGGGGCAAGCTATGTTTTAAGACTGTATTAAAATAAAACTTTTCAGTCACACAAAAAAATAGATTTTTTTTTTCCTTGAAAGGGAAAAAAAATGGAAACTAGATTAGGACAGTTCAAAAATTATTTTGTATCAGAAGTACTTTAGTTAATTGACTTCAACTTATTGAGATAGAAAACTGATTAAATTAGAAATTAAATGGCTCAAAAGAACAAGGTAACTAAAATTAAATGTAGCTGCTTTTGTTAATATTTTGACTAAAATTATATAGTTTTGGAATACATCAGAAAAGTATCAGCACCTTTTCAGATGAAATAGAAAATTATACTCATATACCTATCTAGTTCAGAATCATTTTATTGTTTATATAATTTTATGCCTAAATTATGGCATACTGCAAAATTGTCAACTTCTCAGTTGACAGTAATGTTGTTAGGAGACTCAAGGTCTCTGCTTTGTATTTTTTATCCTAGAGTTTGTAAGCCACTTACAAACATTAAACCTTTTTAACACTGGCATTCCATGAACAAGGCCTTGGAGGAGCCACCTGCTAGTGGCTGATCAGCAGAATAGATTCCTTCATGTGAGAGAATAACCATACAAGGAGACTGAGAGGCAGTTAGAAGATTATTCTTCTCTGTAAGAATTTATTTCATACAGTAGTATAAATACTTGTTTTTAGACAAGGCCTGATTTTTAAGACGTGATTTTAAGACTTGTCTTAAGATTTGTCTTAAGAATTCATAACAGGTGAAAATAAGATTTGTACGTGATTTTCATTATTTGACATATTTGAAAATAATTAGAAGTAATAGCTAGTTCATAGTACCATATCTCATTTATGCAAGAATACCATTTTGTCTTAGTTATATTTTTAATTATATTCATTTTCCTGGCTTCATATTTTGTAGGTTATTTTCTTTTATTTGAGTTGTGTTCCAAAGTCCCAGCATTCCATAATCTTGGAACGATTTTGCTCAAATATGCCAACCAATCCTGGACTTGCGCTGAGGTAAGGAACAGTACGTAATTTTTTTTAAATGGTCATTACCCAAGACATTTTTGGGCAAAGTCTGTTTCATTCAAAGACTTTTTCATTGCTATCTGCAATTTCAAAAAAAATTCAAAAAAAGTTCAAAGACTTTTTCATTGCTATCTGCAATTTGAGATTTAACAAACAAATCATTAAAGTTATCCTCATTCACATGAAGATTATAGAACTTTTAGATCCTTCAAGGATAAAAAATTAAGTAAATGCATGAAACTTATTAGTACAAATAAAAGTGTTAGACAATATAGAAATTAATTTTTTTTACTTGGAACTTGGGAGTTATTTTCTCCAGGAAATTTTATCTTCCCAAACCTCCAAAATGTGCTTTTAGATTAATATTGAAATTAGCTTACATTCCTTAGCCACCTGATGCAATGCTCTAGATGACATGGGAAAGGCAGCCTAAGATTATAAAAGTTTTTTGTGGATAGTATATACAACCAACTTATTAAAAAAAACAAACAAAAAAACAGGCTGTTTTGAGAGAAACTTTTACATAGTTGAACAGCAATTTTGTCTAGTAGAATCACATCTTGTGACCACAAAAGTGATTCCACTTCCTCACTCCAGCACCAAGATTCTGAACTCTCAATTCAGAAAGGCTACCTTGGACTAATGTTCTAATGCGAGTGTTGTTGCCCCCACTATCCAAGAAATTTTCCCTAAGGTGTGTGTGACAGTTCTAGTGAGCAGTATGGGCCATTGGAAAGAATCCTGTCTGAGCTCCAGTTTTTAGAGTCTTGGCTCTGTCTTGGGCCTAGTAATTTCAGGCAACTCCCGAGCCTTAGTTTTATCTCCAATGAAGGGCTTGGATTCTCATCCTTCTCTTTTAGGACCTTTAAGGTCCTTCAAGCTTTAAATCTGTGATCCTCTGATCACAGGTGTTGTGGATGAAATTCAAGATGCCTAGGTGTATATCAGGTATATTTGCTTACTTTTTTTTGTGTGTCTATTTCGGTTAACATGAACATGGAAACTGGTAAAAACAGAAACAAGTAAGATTTAAGAATAATAGAGCCAGTAATTTTTTTGTGATTAGTCTTAAATAGGTTCAAAAGTAAAGGGAGCAATCTAAGACTGATCTAAGAGCAAGTTTTATGAAATAAATAAGCAAGGAATTGGGCAAATTTCTTTATGTCTTATATTACAGCCGAAGCTTTTCAAAATGTTAAGTAATTGAATAATTGATTCTTGCTGGCAAACTTTTCCTTTTTTGTGTTCATATTTGCCCATTTGTTTGAGGGAGGAATACACATCAGCTTAAAATTAGATCAGAAACCTTGACATCTTTGAAGGAGCCCTAAATTGGACATATCTCATTCTCAGTTAAATGCAAGATGCAGGAAGAAAATAGCAATAAGTTGGCAGAATAGTTCTCTTTAGAGAGAAATTTTTCTGGAAAAGTTTATGTGAAAGACTTATGTATTATTACAGTAGGAAAAGATGAATCTTGGTTTTTGTAACAGCTAACTTTTATATGAAGTTTTGGATTTTTTATATGTCTTATTTGTTATTATTACTGCTTATTATCTTATTTGCTCTTTATGTTTGTGAAAGGCAAACATTTTACTTCTCACATATGGCAAGATTCTTCACTTGGCTTCTTGCCTTTCCAGGTAGCAAAGATTTTAAGAAGTTGGCTTTCTCAGTTGGTATCTGATGATCTTTCCCTACTATTTTCCCTGGTGGACGTGAATTAACTAGATATGGCACTTTTGTTCAACATGATTTTCTTCATATTTGGATTTTCATTGGTTGCAATGATCTGTTCATTTTCCTGAATGTACTTTACAGGCTACTCCAGCAAGAATGGGAAGAAAGCAATGTTCAGATTCTGAAACTACAAGCCAAGATGTTTACATATAATATCCCAACATGCCTGGCCATCTGGAAAATGTAATGCAACAGTCATATACATGTTTTCATAGTTATTACTTTTGTTTTTAAGATTTGCATCATACAGGTAAATTTGAAATCCAACATCCTTTTTTTTCCTTTTCCTGGATACCAAGAAGAAATGCTAAATTTAGACCTTTGTTTTCCTTGAAGAAAACATTTATAAAGTAATCTAGGCACTATTAAACAATTTTTCAAGTGCCTTTTTTATGTTTGTATTTCTTTAGAAATGTGCTCATTGTAGTAGCTTTGTTTTCCTTTTGTTCCCTGTTCCTCTACAGGTTAAAGTAATTTTCAATTATTAAATAGTAACTCAATCTTTTTCATCAAAGTTGTTTATAATCAAAAACTGGAATATTGTCTTCTTGTTAAGTTGATAAAAATTGTTGGATTTTTTTTTTCTTCACTGTAGGTTATCCTCATTGGAAGTATAGCCTGTTACTTTCAGGAAGTTTTGTATTCTGATCCCACAGTCACTATTCTGCCAGTAATGGCATGTTAATTATGTTCAGAGATATATAATTTTCTTCCTTTTCTATATTCCTTTTTTCTCAGAGCCATTGCTGCAGAGAGCTTTCTAAAAGGACAGAGAGAGGTAAGTTGGCATTAGTTGATCATTTGTATTAGGTAATTGACTTAAGTATTCAAGTTTGCAGCTCATGTTTGTATTATGTTTAGTGCCCAAATTTAAGCAGCTGTTATGTTTCTTATATTAGAATATAACATGTTTAAGGTTGCTTTTGATCACAGTTACATATTAAATGAGTAAAGCTTGTTAGTCATTAAGTAGTTTTTGTTAAAAATAAGGCTTTTTGTCATGTTTGAAGGAAATTTTTTTTTTTTTTTTCAGGTCCACCATTTATATCAGAGAGCCTTTCAGAAGTTACCTTTGTGTGCAACACTATGGAAAGATGTAATGTTTTCACCTTTCATTTCAACTTGAAGTTTCCTAAAAATTTTTTGCATGTGCCATATCCATTGATGTGGTAATGCTCAGGTTTTAGCTAAATCTTAGTTGTCTGCTTCCCTGTCTCTTACAGCAACTCTTGTTTGAAGCATCAGGAGGAGGTAAAACTGATAACCTGAGAAAACTAGTTTCCAAGTGCCAAGAGATTGGAGTCAGCCTAAATGAGCTCTTAAATTTAAACATTTACAAAACAGAAAGCAAGAATCACTGAACACTGCGTGCAGTCAGTCCTTAAGTCCTATTAATAATTGCCAAAATCATTTGAATGATTCTTCAAGATTAGGCTGATCCCTGGCTAAGGTCTGTATAAGGCAGACAAGCATTGTTGATCATATCAAGTTCCCTACAATCTCCTGTCCTTGAAACCAGAAGCAATGAACATGACCTTCTTCAGTTGGATAAATGGACTTCCTGTTTGGCCTGCTTCTAGGCCCTTCCAGATT
This sequence comes from Sarcophilus harrisii, assembly GCF_902635505.1. Classification (NCBI taxonomy): domain Eukaryota; kingdom Metazoa; phylum Chordata; class Mammalia; order Dasyuromorphia; family Dasyuridae; genus Sarcophilus; species Sarcophilus harrisii. Next base: position 57,424,611 of record NC_045430.1, read on the forward strand.
CTCATAACATCATGTACGTAAGTATAGTTCATCAAAGTGACTGACATTTATTTTTATTTTGTTTTATTATTTTTATTTTACTTTTCTCCCCCTACGTTGTGCTGTTTCCTGATTCACTTGACACTCTCTGATGCCTGAGAGATCCATATTTGAGATTAGTTCCTGGGGCTGTGTTTACAGTAAAAACCAAACAGTCCATAATTTTTTTTTAATTATTTTTTTAATTACTATTTTTTTCCTTTTTAAACCTTTTGAGATTCTTCATTACAGGATATAAAACAAAAGCAGTCCATCTTAAGGAAAGTGTAACTGCCATGGCCACAAGTCTGCTAGTGCACTTGAAGGCTCTAAGAGGGCTGTTCACTGCCCTTCTGCGTTCTGGACTCGTTGCTGAGACTGTTTAACTTGAAGATAAAGAAACGATCACAAATGCCAGTGCATCAGAACCCAAGAGTGGTCAATTATTATGTGCAATTTTTTTTGTAAAGAAATTTTAATTTATAATAAAGTTTAACAGTTTAAAGAAGTTAATATTTGAACTGCTTTGTATTAAAATACTACTCTGTAGTATTGTAATTGTTTATACAAAATATTTTGAATATAAGTTAACTTTAAAACAAACTTTCTGTCTTTATTATCTATTCACTTTACATATTTTAGAAAAGACTTTATCTTTCACAACATTAACCATAAAAATCACATAATTCCTGCCATAGATTTTTTTTTAATATGAAATACTTTACAAGTTCATTTATATATTTCATTTGACCTTTTGAGGTAGCTCTCATGAGTATCATTACTGTTTCATCATTGAGATTATTAAATGATAGAACTGACTAGAAAAGCAGAGCCCAAGTCTTGCTACTTCCAGTGTTCTTTCCACTGTACCACTGATTTGCTTCCGTTATAGGAGAAGCATTTTCTTCTCTTGTAGTTTATGTGGTATGCTTATTGTTGGCCTAATGTTATATGAGAATAAGAAACTTAAAAGGGGATATTATCTCATTAACTCATAACTTCGGCAACTCTCAAAGTAAGGTATTCTAAATGGCAGAGTGAATTGTTAAAATTCAGTTTTTATGAACTCCAAATAAAAAAAAGTGGCTTTTCCCAACAATACCAAATTGAGAACATGCAACTTAAAATAAATTTTGTTAGCTTAACAAATTCAGGCAACAGTGCCACACATTTTAGACCCTAAATCTTGAATTGGATGTTTAAGATTCTAGGAAAACTTTTTGAAAATGGCTTAATTCATAATAGAACTAAATAAAAGTTTATACTTATGATATGTTCTACTTGAGTAAAAACAAGGTCCTGGATTAAAATACTAGGTTATAAAAAACATCTCTCAGTCACAGTACTCCAAAACAGATTTTGTAGTAAGTTGACTCGGTATCCTCATGTTTAAGTGTTGTTGAATTACTCAAGTCATGTAGAATGCATCACCTAGAATGCTGATGTAGGCTCAGTTTGAGAATTTGAAGTTTTTTGGGGGGAAAAGGTATTCATTCTGAGATAAAGATGATTTATGAATTGCCTGATAATTGATTTACTTTTGTAACATATAACTGTCTTAGCTTGAACTTGGCATGATGATAAAATTTTGTCAGAAGTAACTTCAAAAATTTCACTAGATTACTAATGCATACCTTCCTGGAATCGTTTTTGAAATTCTGCTAAGTATATTTACAACTTTAATCACATGATACTTCAAAAAAAGCAGAGCAGTGAAGAAAAAGCGTTTTCTATGTATTTTAGGGTTAGTATCCAATCTGAATAATTTTTGCAAATCAGCCCCTCAAGTCATTTTATTGGATAAGCAAATGAAAAAACACTTGACTTTGACATTGAGAGCTTAAGTTTTGCAGGTTTTTTTTGAAGACCTATTGAGCATCTGTATAAAAAAGATTTCCAGGTTTTAATTTTTTCCAAGCTAATTAAATGCATTTATTAAGTACCTGCTATGTGTGAGACACTCCCAATCTAATGGAGGTGGAGAGTGTGTATGTAATATACAAAGTACAAGATAAAGAAATAGAAGACACTGGTATGAAGAGGGGTTGAAAGTTCTTGCACAAGGTGGGATTTTAGCTGACACTCAAAGAAGGTGGAGATATTTTAGACTTTGGGAAGTCTTGCTAGGGCAATTCCACAGTCAAGAGACTGTTTTGTAAGATGGCTAGTGTCACTGGATATACATGAAGGGGAATAAGATTACAAAGAATGGAAAAGTAGAAAGGAATTGGTTATGAAGGACAATAAAAGCCAAATCTTGGTGGTTTTTTGTCTTTACATTTTTTCCTGGTTATATAATCTATTATCTCTATTTTTAAAATACACATTTATGAATCATGTTGTAAAAAGTTTGAACAAAAGGGAAAAAACCACAGAGGGAAAGAAAAGTGAACATAGCATGTATTGATTTACCTTGTCTCCATCATTGCCTTCTTGAATATAGATGTTTTTTGTAGAACAGTATTAGTTTACTACCTTCATATATGACAGTTTATTCAGCCATTCTGCTGATTTTGCCCAATTGCTGGGCATCTACTCGTTTTCCATTTCTTTGCTACCACAAAAAGAGCATTTTTGTGTATATGGGTCCTTTTCCTTGGGATACAGAAATAGTGGCATTGCTGGATATGCTTATAAGTCCTTTGGGCATAGTCCAAATTGCTCTCCAGAATTATTGGATTGTTTCACAACTACAACAGTGCATTAGTATACAAGTAGTTTTTTTATACTTGATGAAGTCCCTGGAGTTTAGTGAATGATTAGACCTGTACTAAAGTACAGGCAGATGAGTTTGACAAATGAGATGATGATCTGGAGTAGGAAAAGACAAGGCAAGGAGACCAACCAGAAGTCTATTGCCATAGTCTAAATCTGAGGGAATGAGGGTTTCCACTAAGACATTAAGGCACCAAGGGGGGAAGGGAACATATATACAGGAGTATCTACAAAGGATTTTGTATCGGGACTTGGCAACTTTTTGTACATGTACATGGTTGAGAGGATGGTGTTGCCCTCTACAGTAATTGGGATGTTTTAAGAAGTGATGTAGGTGGTGGTGGTGATAGGTAATAAGTTGAGTTTTTAGAGGCAGTTGTAGATGTGAGATTAGAAAGAAAGTTGGTTTGAGATATTGGGAGTTATTAAAATGACAGCACATTGGCAGGTAATGGCTAGATCATGTATGATCTGTCATGACAGTAGTTACTACAGCAATGGTATGTGTCTATTTTAGCCATACGTTCTTTTTGGAAAATAGTAATGAAATTTTCTTTAAGAAAAAAAAAATAGAACCTTATAGTTTGTAAATCTATTCTGTATTGCCTCTAATCTTATCACTGTAACATTTTAACATACTATATCTAAAACCTTAAATAGCAAGGTTTGGGGATGACATCTTCCTTAAGCTTTAGATTTTTTTTGGTGGGGAGATGTTTAATCTCCTTAAATACTTAAAATTATTTAAAAAGTTTAGTTGTTAAATGGAATGGTTAATTGTCAAACTGGGTGAGAAAAATTCCTATAAGGCTATACTGGCATTAAACATTAAGCATTTCCTATGGGTTAGGCTAGTGTCAAGTCCTGAGGATCCAAAGAAAGGTTCCTAATCTTAAGTGAGACGGCATGCAAACAATGTATAAGCAAGCTATGTTTAGAATAACTAGAAAATAATTTAGATGCTAGAATTACAAGGGGTTGCACTGTTGGAGTCGAGTCTAAGGAACTGAACACCACTTATACCTAGGGAGCAAATGAAAGGGGTGAATTGTAAATTCTGGACTATTTCTAGTTACAGTGACTGATGACAGTTTATTTTTCTCCTTATTTTAGGGAACATGGAGCAAGTATTTGATAATAATTTTCCTGTGCCTTGTAACTGAAAATGGACCTTGTAACAATATTCTCATTGAATTATCCAAAGCGGTTTGCTTTGGATACATAACTGGGAAAGTCTAGGTGCAACAACTGAGTGGGGAAAGAAAAAGCACACAAGCTAGAAAGTGATTAGGAACAAGCAGTGAGTTATGCAAATATTTTACTTTTTCATTGGGGAGAAAATAGAATACTTTGGTGAGAAAGTTCAGAGCTAGATTTAAACCACAACTAATTAATAGATGCAAATTTTCTTGCCTCATCTATTTTGTTCAGACTCCTATAGGTTTTGTGGTTGGTAGTAGGTGATTTCCCCAAACACAGCTAAGCATTGCTGAGGATGTTGATCCAGACATCCACCAACAAGTTCTCACAAGTAATAGGGAAAATGTAATATTCTTCTCTAAAATATAATGTTCTCTGGAATCAGCCTTCGTTTCAAATTCAGTAATCGCCCCAAATGCAGCTAGGAGTTAAAGACCAACTTCTTTATTGTCTCCTTCAGAGTCTTGTCTCCTTCACTTGGGGCTCGGCTAGTTTTTCTTAGAGGCCTAATGTAGTCTTAGTTCCGAGAGCTTAAGCTGCCTTCTCTGGCTTGTGAATCTCCTCAACTGAATCCTGGCTGAGGCTCCGAGAGCTTCTAGTGGGCTTCTCCTTCCTGGCCCTGACAGCTCCTCCTTATATGCCCCACACTGAATATACACTAATCATTATATCACTAGGAAACTATTATTGTAGGATTAAATCAATGCTAAACTAGATTTAACCACTGTCTCCTCAGTTCCACTTACTTAGCACCTTGTAAGAATCCTAACAGAAAAGGACATAAGCAACTGATTTAAAGGATTCAGACAAGTCCAAAGGAGAGGTCTGGGCAAAGCATTCTGAGAGATTTCAGGAGGACTGGGTTCATGGAATGAATTGTGTCTAAATTGGACTTTCCCACAGACAAGAATTAAGTCCTCAGCAAGTTGGGAGAGGGGAAAGAGATACAGTATAAACAAATATCGATTTGACAAAGGGTAGAATAAAGGTAGAGGTGGATGGGGGTAGGGGGAGCGTTAAAAAGGTTCAATTTGGCAGGATTAGTAAAATGGTCACAAGAAATGGAACAGTCTGAAGTAAGAGCAAATATGGGTTTTTGACATGATTCTTAACCTGTCCAAGAATCCATTCATTGCCCTTTTTAATGCTGGCAATTTTGATTCTTTAGACAAACAGTGTGGTATTCTGTGATTTCCAATCCTTGAGGACCTTATATTTTAATAGAAAAAGACAAAAAGGAGTTAAAAAGTCCATGGGATCTTGGGGATGATTGGATGGTCTGCAGATGACCTGGAAGTGATGAATCTTTGTAATGATCAAGATGAGATGAAAACCTATCAGAGTACAATTTTGGGTACCTGAAGCAGGTCCAAAGTTGCTTTTGGAGAGAGTGGTATCTGAGATTGTTGGCTGAAGTTCAGGTGTATGGTGAAGGGAAAGTAGCGAGATAACCTCTGAACATGTTGCTTTTGGAGAGAGTGGTATCTGAGATTGATGGCTGAAGTTCGGGTGTAAGATGAAGGGAAAGTAGCGAGATAACCTCTGAACATGTCAATTCCAGGGAAAACTTAGACTAACTATGCCTCTAGTCAAACTCCAATGGCTCTCTATTTACCTCCAGGATGAAATTGAAAATCCCCTTTAGCTATTAAATCCCTTTGTTATAATGACCTTTTACTATCTTAATCTTACATTTTATTCCTTACCATGTACTATAACAGTCTAGTGCTATGGACCTCTGCTATTTCTCTAACATAATACTCCATCTCCACTTTCATGGGTGTTCCCAGTACTTGGAATGTTCTTCATCGTCACCTCTTGGCTTCCCTGGTTCCCTCTCAGCTAAAGTTTCACCTTCTGAAAGAAGCCTTTCTCAATCTAATTTAATTTTAGTGCCTTCCCTTTGGGACTACTCTCTAACTGTAAACTCTTTTGACAACAGACTTTTATTGAATTTTTGGTTTTTGCCTTTCTTTGTATTCCCAACATTTAGTATAGATGCTTAATAATGCTAGTTGATTAACTAAAATACTTGACAAACTTCAAAACTTTTCAAAATCTTAGTGCAGTTTAAATCTTTGAGAGCTTAAAACTAGAGCAAGAGTTTTGGATAACTAATATTAAAAAAAAAAAAAAAGACTGTATAAATGTTATCTTCTATTGTTTCTTGTGATCTTTGGTTATTTTCCCTTTGTTAGCTATCCTAGCCATACACCTGAGTTGTTTGAAATCATAACTATTGTACCAGTCACAGGGCATCTGGGCCCTTTATTTCATTTCTATTCTCTTTCAGTTGTTTCCAGATATCTGTCATATCTAAAATTCTATTCACTTCCTTGACTTCTGATTTAATTTTGGGTTCGATTTATCTAGTTCTGAGAAGGGAACTATATAAGCTATGGATATTATAAATAGCTATATTGACACCTATAATTCATTTAGCTTTCTTTTTGAAAATTTAGATGCTAGGAGTACAGATTTTAGGGACCTATTATTTCAAATAGAATAATGAAGATATCAGAAAATAGCAGAATACCTAAAAATTCAACTTTTAACCCCTTTGGTCTTTTGAGTTATGTTGCTGCTGGACTCAATTCCTGACATATGCTGTTGCCTGTTGTTGTTACTGATAATAGCAAAACTTTTAGGGTTGGGGGTGTGAATATTTGAGAATTTCATGTGGTCAATCAGTAAGCATTTAGTAAGTTCCTACTTTGCCAGACACTGCTGGCACTGGGTATTTAAAGAAGGGCAAAAGACATTCCTTGTACTCAAGGATCTCTCAATCTTACTGAGTAGTCAACATACAAATAGATACGTGCACACACAATATGTATAGGATAAATAGGAAGTAATCAACATTGACATTCCTCTATAAAAGATGAGATTTTAGCTGAGACGTGAAGGAAGTCATTGAATCCAGGAAATTGAGGGAGAACATTCCAGGGATAGGGGCCAGTCAGTAAAAATACCCAGAACTGAGAGAGTTTTGTTAAGTAATATCCAGGAGACTAGTATCCCCAGATCAAAGAGTAAACTATTGATAACAGTTTCTCAGCATCTTTGAGATAGGTAGCAGTAAAGTGTCCCCTTTTCACAATTTGGAGAAATTATTTTGTTCTTTGATATGACTTCTCTTCCAAGAGAAGAGCCATATTAGATCTTGAACCATGCAATTTAATATTTCTATCAGAAGAGACCTATACACATTTTTCAAGTAAATAAAACATTAAACTGAATGATTTTGGAGGCAATCATGAAGATAACTGCCCTATGTATCATGAACCTAACATGTTCATGGCATATGAATCTAGCTATTGAAAGTTCTACTTAGGCTAGATACTTTTAGGTTTCTATGCTGCACACATAAAAATCTCCAAAACTTTAATAATTTTATGAATCTCTGACCACATTGCAGAACTGTCAGATTCTTAGTTTTATAAGTAACCATGTAACCATCAGGTACCATCTAGAATACTCAAAAGAAACATGCTAACAAAGTAACATTCCATTGTGAAGTCATTAATTTTTTTGTAGTTCTATAATAAGAACTTGATTATTATTATTCAGAGATAATCAGAGAAGTGTTTTAAATTGCTTTTCCCCTTCGCTTCCCATCACACCCAAGGATATATTTTACCCCAAATACCAGAAATATTTGCAATCAGCTAGGAACTATGCAATGCCAAGAACAAAATACTTGAATTAGGGAACAAAAATATTTGCTCAGACTTGGGAACCTGTACTTCCTGGTTTGATCCAAAGAGCATACATTCCAGAGCATGTGTCTTCTACAGTCAATTAATACTGGCCTTAGCTAAGATGTGATCTTGGCAGAGATACCAGAGAGGTCTTTCTCTCATTCTCCTCTCCCCTTTTCCCCCTTCTCTCCGACTAAGAATCTCTTAGTCTCTGCACATAGGAGCCAACAAATTGTTTATGTATAGCAGAGAAGAATGCTCCACAAATATAGTAGAATAATATTAGTGTTTTAATTTTTTTTTTTTTTTTTGCAAGCTTATACAATGATTTTTGGAGAACATCCAAAATGTACACAAGAGTAACTCTTTGAGGGCGCTCTATGAATCAGCGTCTGTAAAAATCCAAAATCAAACACAAAAAAATATGGTTCTGTTTATAGCTCTTCAAAAATATCTTGCATAAGCAGTAGTTTGAGATCTCTCAGCCAGGGTTTGTTTGTTTTTGTCTTTTTGGTTTTGTTTTTTCCTTAGTGTAGCCAAAATCAAAGGTGAGGTTAAAAATAGGTTCTTTTGTGGCTGTCACATCGCACTGTTTTTACATAAGTTCTTACTTTTTGAAATAGTCCCTATGGAAGTAAAGTGGTGATAGCTAGCTAATGGTCAACCTATTGTAGGTGGTCCATACCAATTAGGAAGATGTGGTGGAGAGAGCACAGCATAGCAAGCTGCATGCTTTAACAGCATAGTGTAGCCAACACTTAGCCTGATACATATTATCAAGTTTATGAGTCTGCCTGAATACAGATCTGGTTTTTCTGTTCTAGTTGAATAGGGTATCCAGGCAAGGAAAAAAAAAAGGCAGGAGAATATGAAGAAATACTAGTCTGATAGCATGAGTAGCAGACATGAGTGCTAGACTTAGTTCCATCATAATGATGCGGGAAAGCTTCCAATCTTTGATTCCCAACCCCCCTAGCTAATGTAAATTACCCTTTGACTCACAAATCCTGGTCCCTTTGAATTCCAATAGAAGGTCGGACCTGTCCCAGCCCCACCCGGATCTGAGCCAACTTTGGGGCTACACCTCAAAGCCCCTCGAGCTAAGTCTCTGACTTAAAAGGACCACACTGGGAACCCCTCTTTGCAGAGATTCCAAACATGGTCGCCATGTGAGGACCCTCTGTTCAGTGCCCTCCTTATCTCTACCTTCACCTATCTCCTACTTCTAAACTCAGTAATAAACCTCTTTTATTAATCTAGCTCTCTGGGCCAATAAATGCTTTTATTGGGAATTCTGTGCCGCTTCTAGACCTCATTTACTGCCGTATCCTTGCGCCGAATCCAAGGGGTTGCAGGGAAACTCTGACTCCCTGTACCCCAAACCTGCCACTAGACCTTAACTAAACCCTAATTTCATTTAGGTACCCCAAATGTAGACCTCAACATGTGGTCTACACCTCAACATTTGGTTCCTGACCTCAACAATAATGACCTTAGCAAGTGACTCAAGTGCAGTTTCCTGTGCTGCAAACATCAAAATCTCCAAAATGGGTATATGAATATATGTGGAATATTTGATTGTAATAGTAGCTTCATAAATCTTTGTGACCACTTCTCAGAAGTGCCAGAAGTACAGATAATCACATGCAAATCTACAAGATTGGAATAATGATAAATATCTCAAGGAGGCAATTGCAAAAGACTGGTTTGGCTTTGTTATACATGTCTTTCTGATTCTGGACTACTCATTTATTCTCTCTGTGCTCTAGACAGCTCTAAGAATTTAAGTTGCCAAGAACTCTTAAATTTGTAGAAGGAGAAGTTTCCTCATCTGGAAATTCCTAATCTTAATGAATCCACAGATCCAGTCCTTATCTCTATGCTACCCTAAACACCTTATGAGAATGTTGTAAGGTTCAGATAAGACAAGGGGAAATGTTTAGAAAAACAATTTCTATGTAATGTTATTTTTGAGATTGGTTTGAGGAACCTTTTTAAAAACTCCTTATGAGTGTAAAGGATGTGACAAAATCTTAGTTTGCTTCTCAGGGATATAATTTCATTTTTCTGAGCTGATAAAGAATATGTGTCCAAGGACAAGCCTTCAGCACTGATTCATGACTAGGAAACTACAAATAAGAGGAAGTGGCTAATTCTAATTTAGGTTCAGTGGGTCATTTCAAGAGTTACTCTTGGATGTTTTCATCACCTTAGGCAAAAGAATAAATGCATAGCGTTGGCATTAGGGTCACACGTTGCCAAAGATCAAGTGAGCTCTGGAAGTACTGAAAAAAACATGCTCCTTTAGGGAGAAGGGAGAAGGTTACTTATCCTTTGAGAGCCAGGACCCAAGATTACTTACATTTAATCCTGTAATATTCTCTTTTAAAATGTAATGTTCTCTATTGAGGTTTTCTTGAGGTCTCTGGAGGCAGACTTCCTTTCAGTTCAGTAATTACCACACAAGTAGCCAGGTGTTAAAGTCCAAATCCTTTATTGTCTCTTTCAAAGTCCTGCTTGGCTAATTTTCTGGAGGCCTTCCGAAGCCTTGGTTTCAGTGGGAAAGGGTAGGAGGAGAACCTGCCACCAAGGAAGTATGAGATGGGATGAATCTGTCTGAGTCCAAGGGTTTATGTTCCAGCCTTCAGCCTCCAGACACTACAAAGATGGATGATGAAATGAATCTATCTCAGCCTCTGCGAGCTTCTAGTGTGCTTGTCTTTCTGGTCCTGAGAGTTTCTCCTTATATGCCCCACCTTGAGTACAAACCAATCATTATATCACTAGGAAATTAAATCAATGCTAAACTAGATTTAATCATTGTCTCCTCAATTCCACTTAGTACCTTCTTTCAAGTTCTGGTCCATAACATCTCCTTATAGGATTAAATCTATCATACTGAACCATGCTAAATTAGATAATTATTGTCTCTATCAATTCCACTGACTTAATACCTTGTAATTGAAGCTTCAACTGCTTGGGTCCCTTCAATCTTGGGACAAAGTGTTAGGAAAACAATGAAATAGTCTAAAGGTAGGCATTGTGGAAAAGGACCAATGGGTGTGAATAATTCCTAATCTAGATAATTTACCCCAGAAAGTGAGTCTTTTCACTTCCAAGTTTTAGCAAAATGATCTAATGAAGACTTACATGCTACAAAGTCCTAGAGAGAGAGATATTACTGTGATAAGACTTTTGGGGGTAGTTGTACATAGATCATGGATTCAGTGGGGGTGTGGATTGGTGTACATGGATCATGGGCCCAGTGTGTTTACTGGCAGTGGCCTCATGTTTTATTTACTCATTTGGGTGATGGTTAAGGGAAGCCATATTGTAGATCTAAAGGGAGATGGGACAGAAAAGGACCAAGAAGTATAGGATCTGCACATCCCAGAGGACAAAGCATACCCCTTTAAGCTTTGATGACTTAGGGAAATGTCCTGGGCTCACTGTCTTGCTTATAGTTTGTCCAAGTTCACTCATATGGCTAATATGAAGACTAAGAATTCCAGCATAAGAATCTTGGCTTCTCTTTAAGTTCTCTCTAAGCCTCTTTGAACTAGAAATTAAGGTTTGTGAAAAATATTAAGGAAAGCAAAAAGGTCTCTTTATTTTAAAGAGGCCTGCTCAAAAACAACTTAACAAATTTAGCACTTACTATATTCTGTCTTGATCAGATGTTATCTAGATTATTATTATTAGGTGTGATTGATATATTTTAGGAAGAATAACAATTGTAATACCTCAGTTTCCCTGAATTGTTCTGCCTCAGTTTCCCTGGTGGACATCCTCGCTTTCCTTGCCCCATTGAGACTGAGAAAATTGAGGCCTCAAAGCTCTGACTACTCTCACATTCCAAAGAATTATAAAACTCCAGATGGCTTATCTCAAAGGCTTGGGTAGTACTCACTATCTTTTTGGTTCAGACTTCCATTCTCCTGCTCTTGACCCCCAACTTATCTGAATTTATGGTTTTTTCCTGGAATTTCCACTCACCTAGTGCTCTGTCCCTTTCCCCTTGTCTTTTTTCTCCTTATAGCTGGAGCCCTATAAAAATTTCTGGAATTACTTGCTGGGTGCTGGATGCTTTGAGACAAGAGTCCCATCCAGCCAACTGGCTTTGCTAGCCCCAATTCTCCACTATTAAAATATTATACATCTCATCTTTGTCTTGCCTCAGTTTCTCTGACATTACACTAAAAAACTGTAGTACAACTAGTGTACATTTGTGTGTAGACTTAGGGATGTAGGAGAACAAGGATAAGAAAAAGACTAAATTATCTAATCAGAGAAATTAAGGATGCTGACCCTATAGAAGAGTAGTTTTAAAAATCAAAGGAATTTTTTTTACTTGCTCTCCTGGGCTTCAGAGAAGTCGAAGATTTAAGTTTTATAAGTTTTATATAAGGAAAAGCTTTTTAGCAACTGGATCACACCCCAAAATAGAATAAGTCACCTTAAGAAGAGTAAATTCTGAATTAGGGAAGGTCCGTGGAGAGTGAATGTACATTTATCAGACATATTATGGAACCAATTTCAATTTAAGATCAAATGACCTCTGAAAGCTCATCTAATTGAGATTTTATAGTTCTTTAAATTGGAGATGTTTAACTCTCATACGAAAGGATTTCAAAGGACTATATGTAATGTTCTGGCTAGCTTTCTAGAGGGCCTTGGGAATAGCCTTGGTCTCAGCAGAATAATCACCAGGAGAATAGTCAGGAATAAAGTCCAAAGTCTTTATTGTCTCCTACAGTCTCCCAGTCTGCACCAGCAGTGTCAGTCAGCCAGCCAGTCAACAGTCTGTACATCTCAGTGTCTGCTCTGACTTTGGTCTGACTCTGACCTCTTAAATACTCTATTATAATTATATCAATTGATTATATTGAGTATCAGCCAATTATTATATCACTAGGGAACCAATTGTCTCATCAATTCCTCGGAGTTAATATCTTGTTGTAGGATTAAATCAATCATACTGAGCCTTAAGTATACCTTTTCAGTGTTCCTGCCCTCTACAATGTGTGAGGGACAATTACATTGAAGAGATATTAAGTTATCCTTCTTTGTTTCAGAGAATAGATGTCAAATTATGTTAAAATGGAAAGAGCAATGAATTTTAAGCCAGTTGAATGGCCTGGATTCATATTCTACCTCTGCCACATACTTGTGGCACACTTAGATCACACTTAGGAAAGCCACATGATCTGACAACTAATTGAACAGAGAAATGAGGGAGAGGAAAACATCAAAGAGGATTCAATTTGAGAATCTGAATAATTAGAAGGATAACAGTTTCCTCAATGAAAACTGACATGATGATAATATGTTATCTTATACAGCAAAAGCATTGGATGATGTATGAATGGCTAGAATGCTCCACGGGCACTCTTCCATCACTGGGGAGAAAAAAGATAGGAAAGCCTCTCACCTTTTGGTAGACTCACTTTGGTGAACTAATGGGAAGACATGTTTGAAAGTTACATAAGACAGGCAAGCATGGATGTTTTTGACCTTCATGATTTGAGGGAAAACTGATGAGATCACATATCAATGGATTATCTGAGTGTATTTGCAATATCCTTGTGAGACATGGAGGGATATATGAAACAGAGAGGGATAGGAATTGGACCTATGAGTTCATTGGTATGGGGTGTCCCCAAGCAAGAAAATTGATTTCAAAATATTTGGTCCATTCTATCCATTTTATAGATGAAGAAACTGAGAACAGTTTAGTAGCCTCCTGAGTATGGAGGAGAAACTTCTTCAGAGATGGTTGAGAGATATGAAAGATGAGTACATAAGAACTTCTGCCTCAAAAGGGGTATTTGTGATGATCAATTAAGATATATAAACCTTTGAGAACTTTAAAGTGTTATATCAATACTAGCTATTATTTAACATGTAGTCATCTTCTTCCTATGCTCTTCCATACTCAAACAAAATGAATTCTTGATTTGCAAAGGTTAACTATGTAGGATAGCTGTTTTCCATCTCCATTTGATGAGAGTAAACTCTGTATGACCTGAGTGAGCCTGTAAAATTATGTAAAATCACAAAAAATGGCTTCTTTGATCTACAAACCCAAATGGTCTTGCATCCTCTCAGAGAAAGATAAGCTTTCCTGGGGGAAGTCACAACTCCAGGCAAGATTTCACATTTATCTGAGACAACCCTTAGACTCATACATAAAATGAGTCTTCAAAAAATGACTCTTTGCAGATCACTTCTTCCTTGAGAATGATATACCAGCCAAGAGAATCCTTCTTGGTGTTTCCTTAACAATAAAGCCTTTTTACCATAGCCTCTGGGTTTAGCGAACTCTTTCCCTCAGAAGTTGGGCTTTGGAGAGAAGGAACCCCACCCACTCCTGCCTATCCTTTTCATTGGTACCCTCATCCCTCATCACATTGATCTCAGAATTAGGTTCTTTTAACAAGCATGGAAAACATTTTAGCTCTTCCTCTTTACTAAATATTCCACATTTAAAACAATAGTGACTTTAAGGGCACCCCAAATTCTAGTGGCAAACAAATCTGCACAATCTTTTTTTTATTATTCTAACAAAAAGTCATACCAGGAATTCTCATTCTTCCAAAAGCAATTCATTGCTAATAGGAAACAATGGTACTTGCTCTACCTAAGATCAAAGCTCTTCTCTAACCCTTAATTCTTGTTTAAAAAAAAAAAAAAAAAACAGAGAAAACACAAGAATGTTTATTTATGTGGATAATATCTTTATGGTTACTTTTTGACTTTTATGGTGGTTTATTACATCAGATGAACTGCTAAGTTGATTAGAAAGATTTGATCATAAATGGTAATTGAACATATTTCTTTCGTATCAAGAATTAGAGATTTAGACTGAATAAAATATGTATCAGAGTTATACAAAAATTAAGTTCTTTAAATAGAAATGGATTATTTTATAATAAATATATAATTCATTTCTATTTAAAGAATTTAATGATGTATTTTTCATTCTTAGCTTTATTTTATTTTTATAATTAACTGGATGAACCAAACAAGAAAAATCTGGAATTGTTCACATGGTTTTTATTATGTGTATGTATATGTGTGATGTATGTGTATGTGTGATGAGAGTAAAACTCTGCTTGATCTGAGTCAGCCCTGTAAAATAATGTAAAATCACCAACAAAACCCAAATGGTCTTGCATCCTCTGGAGCAAGATAAGCTCTCTTGAAGGAAGTCATGACTACAGGCAAGATATCACATACACTTGAGACTCAGACTCATACATAAAATGGGTCTTCAGAAAATGACCTTTTGCAGATCACTTCTCTCTTGAGAATGATATGCCCATCAAGAGAGCCCCTCTTGGTGTTTTCTTTAACAATAAAGCTTTTTACCATAGCCTTTGGATTTAGCAAAATTCTTTTGCCAGGAACTCGCGGTTTGGACAGCTGACCTCACCCATTCCTGCCTCACCTCTTCTTTGGTACCCTCAACCCTCATCATTTGGTGGCTCTTCCATGAGATTTTCATCTATGAGGGTCTTTCCAACTGAGGTAAGCCCACCATACCACCCTTTCTATATATAGCAAAGGACAGCTTGACTTCCTTGGGGCACACACTTGGAGCTGTCTGGAGCCTTGTGCTCGTGCAGATTTGTCTCTTCAAGGACGCTTGGACAGACAAACTTCTGCAGGATGACAAATAGCCATCTTACTGAGGAGAGCTTTTGTCACATCTTTCTGTCTCTCTGGGGATGCCTAGAGCAGATGAGAGCTATAGAATTGGAAAGCTTAGGACTTGTGGCAGGATGGGTCAGCTTCCTTCCTCCAATCCTAAAGATTCTCCTTTAGGCTGTCTTTTAAAAAATAAGGATAAATTCAGCTTGAGAGATTTAAAATCGAAAAAGCTCATGTATTTTTGCAATACTGTCTGGCCAATGTAAGTTAGACAACCAGGAGGCATGGCCAATTAACGGCTCAATCAATTTCACTACTATTAGGGAACTGGACTTATTTTGCAGGAGTCAGGGTAGATGGACTGAGGTTCCCTATATTCAGGCCTTCATGGATCTGTCTCAGGATCCTAAATTAAGGTTTAATTGCAGAATGTTGCTAGTTAAGTTTACTATGGGGGAACTGAAGATAGACACTGATCACCTGAATGATCCCCTCATTTCTACTCCTTTGGGGTTTCAAGGAGCATCTGCCCTGGCCCTGCGGCCCTCAGCAGAATGCTCCCAAATCATCTCCAGAGCTGCCCCCTTATCAGAAAAGGGACCTTGGATCCCACGCTATCTAATTCCCCTCTCCCCAGAGCCAGATTCTGGGACTACCCTACTACTTAATCCTTCTCAGACAAGAAGCAGCGATTCCTTCTCCTCATCCCATTCCCTCCTATTTCCTTCTAAGGCCTCCCTGCCCTCAAGCCTCTATCTTTCTCTTACTCTTCTCCACGAGCCTGATTCAGCCACAACTGTTGCTCAAGACCCTGATTGGCTACCTCCTCTAAACTCTGCCCCTTGAGGGAAGTGGCCGACCCTGGGGTGGGAGAGGGAACTCTTAGAGTGCAGATGCCCTTCTCCATGTCAAATCTTCCCTAAATTAAGGAGAAACTGGGCAGATACTCTGAGGACCCCACCAAGTATATTGAGGGGTTTAAAGCCATTACCTTCCAGGACAGTCTGTCCTAGAGAGATATTAATATTATTATCTCTTCTTGTTATACCATAGAGGAGAAAAGGAGGATCTGGGACCTGGTCCAGAAGTTTGGGGATGGCATGGTTCCTTCCTCCCCTGGTAGATATCAAGCAGGGGCCATAGCCATGCCTGTGTCAGACCCCAGGTGGAACTATCAGGACGGGAGCAGGACGGAGAGAAGAGGGATCATCTCCTAACCTGCCTCATTGAGGACATGAAAAAGGGGATTAAAAAGCAGGTGAATTATGATAAGCTTAGAGAGATCACCCAAGCAGCTGAGGAAAACCCTGCCCTCTTTCATGGTCGCCTTATAGAGACCATGAGGAAATATACTATTCTGGACCCCACTTCTCCAGAGGGGACCACTTATAATATTCTTTTCTAAAATATAATGTTCTCTGGGAATGGGTTTTTTGGGGGGTTTCTGGAGGCAGCCTTCCTTTCAGTTTAGTATAATCACCCCAAATGCAGCCAGGAGTTAAAAGTACAAATCCTTTATCATCTCCTTCAAAGTCTTGTCTCTTTTCCTGGGGTCCAGTTAGCTTTAATAGAGGCCTATCTCTCTCCTTGTTCCAAGAGCTTAAGCTGCCTTCTCTGTCTTGTGAATCTCCTTGACTAAATCCTGGCTGAGGCTCAAAGCTTCTAGTGGGCTTCTGTGTCTGGCCCTGAGAGCTTCTTGCATATATGCTGTACACTGAGTACACACTAATCATTATATCCTTAGGAAACCATTATTTGTTGTAGGATTAAATCAATGCTAAACTAGATTTAACCACTATCTCCTCAATTCCACTTAGTACCTTGTTTCAAGTTCTGGCCTGTAACATCTCCTTGTAGGATCAGATCAATCATATTGAACCATGCTAAATTAGATAATTATTGTCTCTATCAATTTCAGTGACTTAGCACCTTGTAAGAATCCTAACATCTCCCACTTTCTTTTAATTTAGAACATAGGTGGTCATGACCTCCCTGACTTCTCAAGAAGGTGAGAACCTGTAAGAAATGACCAACAGGATAATTTCAGAAAGGCCTGGAGAGACTTACATGAACTGATGCTGAGTGAAATGAGCAGGACCAGGAGATCATTATATACTTCAACAACAATACTATATGATGACCAGTTCTGATGGATCAGGCCATCCTCAGCAACGAGATCAACCAAATCATTTCTAATGGAGCAGTAATGAACTAAACTAGCTATGCCCAGAAAAAGAACTCTGGGAGATGACTAAAAACCATTACATTGAATTCCCAATCCCTATATTTATGCACACCTGCATTTTTGATTTCCTTCACAAGCTAATTGTACAATATTTCAGAGTCTGATTCTTTTTCTACAGCAAAATAACGTTTTGGTCAGGTATACTTATTGTGTATCTAATTTATATTTTAATATATTTAACATCTACTGGTCATCCTGCCATCTAGGGGAGGGGGTGGGGGGGGTAAGAGGTGAAAAATTGGAACAAGAGGTTTGGCAATTGTTAATGCTGTAAAGTTATCCATGTATATATCCTGTAAATAAAAGGCTATTAAATAAAAAAAAAAGAAGGTGAGAACCCCCAAAAAGAAGTGATCATGTCTTCCCTGACTGCTCAAAAAAGGAGTAAAAATACCATAAAAGGAGATGGTTACATCCTCTCTGACTGCTCAGGAAGGGAGATGAAAACACCCAAGGAAATGAGAAATCAAATCAGATTAGCAGGTTTCTGAAAGGGCTCATTTGAAACAGGTATACATAAATCCATCAATATGGGAGGTATTACACATATTACATAAATTACATAAGCACATAGTAATATAACAAAGGCTAGTAGTGAAGTAACAAATAACATGAATCAACATGAGGAATTATGCATGTCCATAAATCCTAGAAATAGTTCAAAGGGAATCTATATATTCTCTACAATTATAATCCCTTTCTGCCATCTGATTGCTTTTCTGCTGATTGATCATATAATCCCTTTCTGCCATCTGATTGCTTTTTGGATGGTTGATCATGTAATCCTTTTTGGCCATCGGATTGCTTTTTTGCTGATTGATCACATCAGAGTCCTGAACGTTTAAAGACTCTCTGGGTGTAAACTTAGCTGTCATCATGCCCCACCTGTCTTTGTATAATATCTTGGAGGTGGGCCCTGCCTCTCATTTCCTTGGGTCAATCTACATTCTGAGACTCAGTGGAAGCCCTTGTGGCATTTTGGACACAGGATTTTGGGTTTTATTCTCTCACCCTGTCCTCTCACTTTATATCTACACTGAGCTCTCAGATGTCCTATTTTTCCACACTGAAAACACTGACGATTTTCTCTAGAAGTTCCTTGCCAAGAGAGACCCTGCCTTTCCATATTCATCATAGTCTGGGTATAATAAGCATTTGTGTCCACTGTGATTCAGTGTCTTATGATCTCCTCTAAAGGAGCATCTTTGTGTAGTCCCCATATAATTCTTCTGCAAACCTCATTGGTATTTTCCTTAGCCTTATCATAATTCCTTAGTCTTACCATAATTCTTGTAGCTGCATTTTCTCCAATAGTTCCTGTGACAGCTGTTTGCAAACGTCCCACAAAATCTGCAAAGGGTTCATTGGGACCTTGCTCTATTTTTATGAAGGCTTCCCCCCGATCTTTCTCTGGGAGGGAACCCCAAGCTTTTGTTGCAGCAGTAGCAATTTGTTCATAAGCTGTTATGGGGTAATTAATCTGTTCTGAATTCTCTGCATACTGAACTTCACCTGCTAGTTGGTCAAAAGTGATTTGTATCACTCAGTTTGCTTATTGCATTGGGCTTGAATCCTACATAATTCATGATACTCCGAAAGCTACAAGAAGTTTTGTCCAGGTTCTAAACATGTCTTTGCTATGGATTTCCAATCACAAGGAGTTAGAATTTCATAAGCCAAATTATCTAGTAACATCTTAACATAAGATGATGTAGCCCTATAAAGAGTGCAACCTTTTTTCAAATCCTTAATTTTTTCCAAATCAAAAGGAATGTATCTTCTCTTTTTTTGACCTGAAGAGTCAAGCTCTTCAATCACAGGGTATGCATTTATAAAATCAGATACATTCTGAACTTCATTTTTTGCCTTGACCAATGCTTTTTTGTAATCTTGTCATAGGCTGCTTCATAGGTGGTGCCAACGAATGTGTTACTGCCTTTCCCCCTCCTTCTTCTCCCTCCACTTATGAAGGGTTAATGAGGGAGGTAAGTCAGGGGATGGGGAATGACCTAATTTCTCCTGCTGTGAAGCACCACACTTAAAATTGTACTTAATTCCATTCTTATCTGATTCTTCATACTTTTCACTTAGTTTAGTTGGCACTTCTCTCTCCTGCTCTTTCTTCTTTTTCTTTATTCTAACATTTATTTAATTTCTTAAAGCCAGTTGTATTAAATTATATGTACTAAGTGTGTTTTTGGAAATGAGTCAGGTCAATTTTCATTGGAGAATTGACATACTTGCTCTCCTACTAATTTCCATTCCTCTAGATCCAATTCTTTTTCCATAGAGAACCAAGGAGATGTGTACTGTACAGTTTCTAAAAGTTCAGTGATCTGCTCCCAAATTATAATCAAACCTTGGCTTTTCATAAGTCTAACAATGTCTACACATTTTCCTTGAATTGGAAAAGAAGGCTGTTTTCTAAACATCTATCCCATTTTAGCTGAAGTACTAGTTTAGCTCTTTAACAAAGTTTCCTTGTCTATTTTTGTACTCACCCTAATTTCTGGGTCAAGGAGACTTTTCCACTGAAATCAGGATCGTATCTGTCCCACATTTGGACGCCAAAATGTAAAATTCTTCCCTCCACCCAGAATCCTAACAACCACTGTCCTTGGCATGCATTTTATCAATCAATCTTCCCCAGATATAATACAGAAGCTACAGAAATTGGCTCTGGGGCCCCTGACTCCCATGACTGAGTTTTGGAAGTCATCTTTGGGGTATTCAATAATAGGGATGGAGAGGAGGATTGAAGGGCCAGAGCAAAGAACATAGAGCAGGCCCAGATTCTGGCTGCTGCTATTTCCAAGGAGCCCCAGGGCTTGTGCTTTAGGTGCAAAAGGCATGGCCACTGGGTGAGGAATTGCCCTCTGAAATGTCAGCCTCCAGACCCTTACCCTACATGCAAATAGGAAGGACACTGAAAGAGCAACTGTCCAGGGAAGGGGAGGGCCATGCCCTCCTGTCTTGCCCTCTGGACCTCTCAATACCTGGACTGGATGGGGCCTGGGTTCGGCTATGGCTCCCTCTGCTCTATCACCACTGCCAAACCCAGGGTTGCTTTGGACATAGCAGGTATGCCCATTTGTTTCTCTTTGATACGGGCCTTCTTTCTGTTCTGCTCCTGCATTTGGGTCCTGCTTGCCCCGCCTTCCCCCCTCCCCCCAATAAGGTGATGGGAATTGACAGGAGACATCGGAACTTCTTGGAAACTCTCCCCCTGCCTTGTCTGTTGGGGGACCTATTGTTTTCACATTCATTTTTAATTATCGCTTCCTGTCCCACCCCGTTAGTGGGGAGAGATTTGATGGTGAAGTTGGGAGCCCAATTCTCTCTGCTCAAACCTCCAAATAATCTCTTTGTGTTCCTCTCCAGACCCTCCCACATTCCCTATGAAATCTGGGGGGACATAGACTCCTCACCAACAATGCATTAGTGTTCCAGTTTTCCCACATGCCCTCCAACATTTATCATTATCTTTTTCTGTCATCTTAGTCAATCCGAGAGGTGTGAGGTAGTGCCTCGGAGTTGTTTTAAATGTGCATTTCTCTAATTAATAGTGATTTAGAGCATTTTCATGTAACTATAAGTGACTTTAATTTCGTTATCTGAAAATTGTCTGTTCATTGACCATTTATCAATTGGGGAATGACTATATTCTTATACATTTTAGAAATGAGACTTTTATTAGAAATTTTGGCTGTAAAGATTTTTCCCCAGCTTTGTACTTCCTTTTTAGTCTTGTTTTTGTTGATTTTGTTTGTGCAAAACCTTTTAAATTTAATTTAATCAAAGTTGCTTTTTGTAATGTGCTCTAGTTCTTCTTTGGTCATAAATTCCTCCCTTCTCCAAAGATCTGACAGGTAAGTTATCCCTTGTTCTCATAATTTGTTCATGCTATCATTCTTTATACCCAAATCATGTATTCATTTTGACCTTATTTTGGTATAGGGTGTGAGATGTCGGTCTATGCCAAGTTTCTGACATTATTTTCTAATTTTCTCCGAAATTTTTGTCAAATAGTGAGTTCTTATTTCAGAAGCTAGAGTTTGGGGGTTTATGAAATACTAGATTGCTATAGGTCTTGATTATTGAGTCTTGTGTATCTAATCTGTTTCTATTGAGCCACCACTCTATTTCTTAGCCAGTATCAAATGTTTGTATTTTTAATTTAATTTTTTAAAATTAATTCCCTTGATATTTTTGATCTTTTGTTCTTCCAGATGAATTTTATTATTATTTTGGCAGTTTGATTGGTATGGCACTGAATAAATAGACCAATTTAGGCAGAATTGTCATTTTTTTTTATATTAGCTTCACCTAGTCATGAAGAATTGATATTTCCCAGTTGTTTAGATATGCTTTTATTTGTGTAAGAAGTATCTTGTAATTGTGTTCATATAGTTTTGGGGTTTGTTTTGACAGGTAGAGACCCCCAAGTATTTTATTTTGTCTATAGTAATTTTAAATGGAATTTCTCTTTCTATTTCTTGTTGATGGGCTTTGTCCATAATATATAGAAATGCTGATGATTTGTGTGGATTTATTTTATATCCTGCAACTTTGCTAAAGTTGTGAATTGTTTCCAGTCAATGACTTTCTTGTTATCATATTCGGAATCTTTAAGAATTAGATTTAATATCTTGATCTGTACTCCTTATCAATGTCATTGGATGGTCTATATAACATTCAGTTATTTATGATTATTGCATGGTCTTTATAAGATTCATAGATTTATTAATTAAGATGATCCTCAAAATACTGATTTAAAAGATTTTCTCTTGATCACTGGCCTTCCCATGCTCTTCTGTTAAACTTAAAAAGAAGATTCACTCTTTTTCTTAGGCAGAAATACTTTCTAAAAGAAAAAGAAAGAGTTGGAAGAGACTTTGGAGAATGGCATCCAATATTTTCCAATAGCCACCCTAATAATAAATTCTACTGATGGGCAGCTTTAGTTTGAACCTTCTTGCTTACCTTGAAGCAATGCATTTCTTCCTGTGACTTCTCTTCATTCCTCTAGTTCTGCCCTTTGGACAGATGAAATACAACTTCTTTTATTTAGTAGTCCTTTAAATACTTAAATACTTAAAATATTTAAATACTTTAAAGACAACTATCATGTTAATAAACCTAGAAGAAGATTCTTTAGGAACACTTAATGGGATCACATGGACCAGAGTCCCACAGAATTAGAAGATGTGGATGTGTAGTGTTTTGCACCACTGTGGGTGGAATGATGAAATCACGCTCATTGAAAGCCAAAGTACCATATATTTCTTACTTTTTTCTTCCTTAAGCTTCCCAGTTCCTTCAGCTTTATGACATGTTTTCCTTAGTTTCCTAAGCTGGGTGGTATAGGGGGGAAGAGGGCTAGACCTGGCTGTGGCCTCAATAACTTACTAGTTATGTGACCTTGGGAGTCACTTAACAATTCCTGCTTCAGTTTCCTTATCTATGAAGTAAGAAAATATTTGTATCTATCTCTCAGACTCATTGTGAGGATAGAACAAAATAATAGATGTTATAGTGTCTAGAATCTACATCCTCTGAACCATCTTCTTTTAGTTTGTCTCATTAATATCCCTTTTAAAAGGTGGTAGCCAGAGTGAAACATAGTTATCCAAATGTGCCCTATAGTTGGAAATTTTTATTCCAAAATGCTTTTCCAGTTAGTCATATCTATTTGTCGTTGGTGCTTTCCCACCCAGAAAGATTCATGCAACATTACATATCAGAGATGGTGTCTGAAATACTCTTCATCTTACACAGAAGGTTCACGAGTCAAAACTAAGCAGAAATTTCACTGAATAATGGGGCTGTGTGGATCAGAGATGGATATTTTCAGAACCCTCTCTTTTATGTGGAGAACAATAAAATAACCAGAGCCTACAACCTGAGTGGAGAGAAAATCATTATGTGTGTGTGTGTGTGTGTGTGTGTGTGTGTGTGTGTGTGTCTATGTGTGTGTATTTTGGCTCTCCAAATATTGATAAGACAAAGATTGTTCTGAGTTTAATGACCTAGAGAGAAGAATTCTCTTTTATCTGCAAAGCTGAAACATAAAGTTTGCTATATTAAAGAATAGGAATAAAGTGAATGAGGTCAAAATGAGCCCCCTCTTTCCTTTTCAGGTCTCAAATTTTCATGCTGGTTAATGGGTTCCTAAGGCCAGAAGCAATGAGAAGTTAAAAACAAAAATAATTAATTAGCTATAATTTTATAACTTTCAAGATATTAGAATTTTTGTAGTTTCAAATGAAAAGAAAACTACACTTTTCTTCTATGGTAAAATTTGCTAAAATATTTATTACCCAAAAGAACCTGTCGTTTTTGTACAAGAATTATCATAAAATTCAAAACCTATTTTAAATTCTTTTAAAAAATAAAATAGAATGCAAAGAACAGTTTGTTGTTTAATCAGAGAAATTAGTGGAGAATGTAAAGAAACAAAGAAGTTTATTAGTTTAATTAGCAAAATTTTGGTATATTTGAAATTTCAAAATGTTATGCCTTTCATTTTCTTCTAGTTGGGAATATGTTAGTATGAAAAGAGTGATGGATTTTGAATTGCAGGACCTAATTTCACACCTTTTTTTCTGCCACTGTGTGATCTTGAATCTGTTGTCACATAACCTTTCTGGGTCCTAATCACTTTATCTGTAAAATGAAGAGACTGGATTAGATGATCTCTAAGACTCCTTTGATGGTTCAATAACAACAAATAATTGACATTCATTTAGCATTTTCAAATTTGCCAAGCACTTTTAATTTATATTACCTTATTTGAGCTTTGGAATAGCCTTGTGGAGGTGTCTTGTCTATTATTATACTTTTTTATTGATGAGAAAACAGATTCAGAGAGGTTTATCAACCTCTCTGAAGGTTTATCATCATATAGCTAAGAGAAGGAAGTGTAAGAGACAGGATTTGAACATAGTTTTTACTGAAATCAAATTAAACATGGATTTTTTTCAATTTAGTCAAGATTTCCTCCATTTTTAAAAATACTGTTTTGTGACATATTTGCCAACATTTATGAAAGCATCATAATTTAGATGTTTCAATTTAGAGCATTTCTTGGAATCTATATACCAAGAGATGACACCTGTTTTGCAACTAGTCACTGTACTAAGAGGGTCAGAGAACAAAGACACAGGAGGCTCATGAGAGCTGTCTCTAAGTATTTGAAGGGCTTTCATGTAGAAAAGGGATTAAATTTGTCCTTATTGGCTCTGGATGACAGAACTATTAGCAATAAAGTAGACAGTGAGCCAGAGTTACTCTTAGTGTAAGGGAAAATGGACTCTCAAGAGGTATAGCTATCCAAGAGTAAAAGGGATTGACTCATTGGGCATTTAGCAATGGAAGACCTAGTGATTCCAGATATCTGAATGAAGACAAAACAAAACAAAACTTTGTTTTAATTTAAGATAAATCAAGTTATGTGAGATCACTTTGAGTGTCTGTCAATAGAATCAAACTGAAAGACATGACTTGCCCCTGAATAAGACTGATGAAATAAGTAGCTCAATAATTTGTTATTACTGATTCTTGTGATAATTCTGAGTCAGATAAAAAACCATCATTTCTCTCTGGTGCTATGGAGCTGCTTTATTATGTCAGTCTCTATTGAAAAGAAGAGGAAAAGGAATCACAGCTAAAATTTTTTTTTGGCTAGTGGCCTACATAGTTTAGCTCATTTGGGCTTGATAAATGAAGGTCCTTCTGACCTTCTGAGTTTACTTCTGAGAGATCTCTCAGATCCCTTGATTTCTTGGCTGACAAGAATTTGAAAGAGAACAGTGTGTGTGTAGATTTTTTTCCTTCTATGGGCCTGGAGAATTATATGTCCTCATGCTCTGGCCTTTCCATGGTCACATAATGAAACTGAAAGAAAGAATTTACAGAAGTACTTTGGCTGAACAGATTGAATCTTTAATATTCTTATTTGTCATGCAGCCTTGTACTTTTAATTGTGGGTCTTCCCCCCTTTCATTGTTAAAACATCTCAGGACTAGGGAAGATCCTGGCTACCAAAACCATTGCCTGTAATGATGACTTTCTTTGGTAAAATTATATATGAACCATAATTAAATAAGAATAACATCAACAGCAGGATCAGCAGCAACATTTTAAGAGAAAGCAAAGACATTTTAATTTGATTCTGTGAAAAACTTATTGTGAAATTCTGTGAAAAACCTCACAAGTCATATCTCAAATATCCACAACAATGAAGTTTCCTATTTCCAGTTGGCTTGGTGTGAGATAACATTGTTCATTGCAACCATACTTACACACCAATAAATAAGAGAGTGTACATCTGCTTTTGTGGTCCATGATAAATTTGAAATACTCTTGGCTTTCAGTTTCACATTTTATTATAAATTTTATTTCTTATACCAATAGAAAAGCAAGTACATAACTATTTACAGGTAGTACATATTTACATATATTATACACATATAATAAATTTAGGACAATAATTGGGCAGGAAATATAGCTAAGTAGTAGGCTGCAACTGGACATGGTTTACTGTTGTGTTCCATATGATTATTATACCATATTGTAATAATAAATACAGTTCTATATTTACAAATCTTATAAAAATTTCATAAATGTATTTTTTTCAATTTCAAATTAAAACATCTGATCAAAATATTTCAAACATGCTTATAAAAAAATACATTACCCAACAACTATTTGTTTTGGATGCCACCTAGTGGACTAATAACATTCTGATAAAAGAAACTATGAATGAATCTTTCAATTTCCCATGCTTTATTATTTTGCTTCTCAAAACATTTCACACATGTATTAAATGTGGAAAAGTAGAGAAGGAATGCCACTGACATCAAGTAGTGCAGCTCAGATGGAATGCAGCTAGCAATCAAGCTAACCAAAAGGAAAATGTATCCATGGAGTCAAAAGGGTGTCCAGACTCATTCTCTAGCTTCATGGTGTTTTATTGCTGTAGCTTTTAGTGTTTAGTAGGTTTGAGTTTCTCATGTAGACTGATTTAATATAAGTTTCTGCTATAATAGATCACCTTTCCACCATGCCTATGAACTCAAAACACCTCATTGCTTTAGTTTTAGCTAAAAGCATCTTCCCACTTGAAGCTCCTCAAATCCATTCACTGTCTTTATATGGATGTCCATTGCCATCAATGAACTTTGATCTTAAAACCCCAGATTTGGACATCAGGAGTTAATGATGGATTAAGTCAGTCAGAAACCATTTTCCCCTTATTTCCTTGATAATAATTTGAATTCATTTGACCTTAAAAGTTCATACACTTTTATCATCCTGAAGGATTTAAACCAGATGCTAATGCCTGACATGGCAAATAGAACTAAATAAAATACCCTCCAAATATGATCATGTTAATAACATTCTACATTCTAAGATCAAGCAATGATCTGAAAGAAGCCTGTTAGGAAAGATAGAAGAGAAACAAAACTGCATAAATCCGGAGAATCGGAATACTCTTTGTCATATTTTATGCTTAGTAACAAAGATGATTTTCGACATCCTTTCTCTAATCCACTTCAACCACACTTTAAAAAATTTTAGGCCTTCTGGAACCCACTTTGTGGGTCAATATCTTCTTTTAAAACTCTTTGTAGATGAATTTAGGGAGAAGTAGCTTAAACTTATGGTGAATCCTTGAAGAGCATTTAATTTTTCCATTTGTGGTATACTGGTAAAAAAAAAATATTCATTGCTGACAAAAAAATCAAACTGGCACTATGAGATTCATTCAGGCTCATTTTTGATTCCCAATGTCAGTGAGTTTACAGGTGGATTTTGGGAGAGGGACAATCATCAAGCGAATAAATTTAATCACTTCAGTACTGATGAATGTGAGGTGATGTGAGCATCATTCACATCATGAATGTGATGAATGTGAGCAGAGAGGAAAAGGACAAAAAAGTCACAGGGCAATAAAGGATGCAATTGGTGAAGAGTAATAGAGCCACATGCTTCACCATTATACAGTCCCAAATATTTTCTAATTTTCCCTTTTCCAAACTGCAGTAGAGCTTAGTATAGGTGATGGTCATCACAAGTAAACAAAGGAAATTCAGCAAGACCAGAACTACCATAAAACTGGTAGTACTGGATTCTCCAAAAGCCAGGGGCAAGCAGAGAGAAGATTCCCTATATTCACTGCCACTGAGCAGAGAAACTGTAGCAATGATCAGGGCCAAATGAAAGCAAAGCAGAATTATTGCTTTTAGGCTGGAAAAAAGATACTTTGGTTTCAAATTTTGCAGAGCATTTTACAGAGAGCCCAAGTTCAAGGGCTGCCAGAGTGATGTCTCTGAAGCAAAAATAGACAGAAAACCAGTAATTTGCAAACTATTCCATTCTCCCACCATGCTCCATATTGAGCAAAGCTGCCAAAAGTTAATTCATCAACACTAGCCAAAATACCACTGGAGACACCCATTAGGATGTTTACCATTGCTATCAATCCAATTAAAAGTTTTATAGAGGAAATATACAATGGAGATTTGAAGATTGTTGAGGTCACCAAAGCACTGCAAACAAAAGTAAAAAATGCAATAGTCCATACTCCAAGTCTGACTAACCAGCTGCCAAATAGATATTCACATGGTTTGAAGGACCTTGTAAAGACAAGAAAGAGACTGAAAAAGTGATAAATTTGAGATTTTAAGCCATATGTAATATTGCCTACAACCAAATAGCAAGTCAGTGGTAAAGAACCAGGACTAAAACATAGATTCCCAGAATTGCTGTCTGGTGCTTCTTCACTCATACCTCTCTTCCTTAAGAAGTTTGGTAGTTGAACTCCTGCAAAGTCAAATGAACAGAGCCAAAAGAACATTGTACACACTAACAGTAATATTGTTAAGGATGATTATCTGTGAAAGATTCAGTTATTCTGATAAATGATCCAAGACAATTTCCAACGACTCATGATAAAAAAAAAAATGCCATTTTCCTCCTAAGAGAGAATTGATGAGTTGATTACAGACTGAAGCATTTTTTTCTTTTAAACTTTAATACAAAATAAAAGAAGAAAAAAATTGTTATATGCACTACAGAACATGAGAGGATTCAAAATATAAAGCATTAAATTTCTATTTCAAGAAAGTCTATATGATAGATACTATACTGTGTTCAGAGATTTCCAATTTTTCTTTGCTTCCTTATAAGTTTTCTTTTGTCCTCTGATGTGTGCTTTTTACTTTATTTTTTCTCCCTTCTTCTTCTTCTTCTCAAGAAGGCTACTTAAAAAAAAACAATTTAATTTCCTGTCTCTTTTCTTTTGCAATATGATTAATATGGAAATATGTATTGCAGGATTCACATGTATAATTTATGTCAAATTTCCTTCTGAAGAAGAGAAAAGAGAAAGAATTTGGAATTCAAAATAAAAAAATTAATGTTTTAGTGAAAAATTTTACATGTATTTGGGAAACATTCAATAAAATAAATAAGATTTGATGGTTGGAGGACTAACTATCTCAGGCCAGTGTTTCCTTATATAAAAAATAAATTACGAGTGGAAATCTGTAGCAGGTAAAAATATAAGTTGACTTTTGGTTTTAACATAGAAGAACAAAGTTGTTTTTTAATGTATCACAATGTTGTAAATAGATACCAAATGCCTAGTGTTTGTCTTTTTAAAAATTCATTTTAGCATATCCTTTCATCCAACAGTGTCTCTACTGGGTTTATAACCCAAAGTGATCATAAAAAAGAGAAAAGGACCTATATGTGCAAAAATATTTGTAGCAGCCCTTTTTGTAGTGGCAAGGAACTGAAAACTGAGTGAGTACTCATCAGTTGGGGAATAGCTGAATATGTTTATGAATGTTAGGGAATAATATTGTTCTATAAGAAATAATCAGCAGGATAACTTCAGAAAGGCCTAGAGAGACCTACATGAACTGATGCTAAGTGAAGTGAGTAGAAGCAAGAGAACATTGTACACAGCAACAACAAGATTATACAATGATCAACTCTGATGGGCTTGGTGATTCAGGCCAATTCCAATAAACTTGTGATGGAACCAGCTGCATTCAAAAAGAGGGCTAGGGGGACAATGTGGATCACGATATAGTATCTTCACCTTTTCTGTTGTTGTTTTGTTTTCTTTTTTTTTCTTTCTCATTTTTTCCTTTTTGATCTGATTTTTCTCATGCAGCAGGATAAATGTGGAAAAATGTTTAAAAGAATTGCACATATTTTGCCTATATTGAATTATTTGCTGTCATAGGGACACTTTACTAATATTAATTCATTTTATTGTCACAACAATCTTGAGAAGTACGACTATGATTATTCCTATTTTACAAATGGGAAAACTGAGGCAGACAGAACTAAAGTAAATTGCCCAGGGTCACATAGATAGTAAGGTTTGCAATAGGATTTGATCTCAGTTCTTCTGGAATTTAACTCCAGTATTTTATCAATATTCTTTCCCTTTGAATCTAATACCAATAATTCATTACTTAATGGACAAGCAAATGTTTGGAAAATTGACTTAAACCATTTAAAAATGTTTATTATCTAGTAACTGTATAGTAATGTGTATAAATACAAATATCAACAACTACTTTAATATTTGGCTGTGATTATTTTTAAATTTACTTGTCATTTTATATGATCACTACTGAGTTACTACTAAACTATATCAAAGGATCCCTTACTACTTAAATTTACAAAAATATCCACATGTAAAAACTATCTCACTGGAGGATAACCACCTACAATTTGAATACAGAAATGGAGTCCAAAAAGAGGAATAGTGATGAGACTCAGTGGATCTCCAGATTTTGCTGTCCCAACAAGTTGACACCAAAATGTCATTGAATTTCATAATGTGAACTTGCCAGGATCAAATCCCAAAATAGAAATTCTGAAGTTAATTTTGAGGGCCAACTGTAGTTCTTAATTGTGAAAACTCCAGTTTCAGTTCAGGTTCCTGTAAATTTCTTACCTGGAGGTGGTGAACATTGTTCTAAATGATGGACTTATGTGTCTTCTTCAAAGTCAAAAAGGAAATCCTCTAAATCACTTTTATCTGTATGGATGAGAAGTTCCTGAGAGTTTAATTGAGCAATCCTTTCTTTTGGGAATAAGATCACTAGGAGGCATGAATTCTCTCTCTCTTTTTAAAATTTGTTATCTCTTTTTTTCCCCACTTTTTTATTATAGCTTTTTATTTACAAGATATATGCATGGGTAATTTTTCAGCACTGACAATTGCAAAACCTTTTGTTCCAATTTTTACCCTCCTTCCCCCCACTCCTCTCCCAGATGGCAGGTAGATCAATACATGTTAAATATGTTAAAGTATATGTTAAATACAATATATGTATACATGTCCATACAGTTATTTTGCTGCACAAGAAGAATCAGACTTTGAAATAGTGTACAATTAACCTGTGAAGGAAATAAAAAAATGCAGGCAGATAAAAATAGAGGTGGGAATTCTATGTAGTGGTTTTAGTCATCTCCCAAGGTTCTTTCTCTGGGTGTGGCTGTTCAATTCATTACTGCTCTATTGCAACTGATTTGGTTTATCTCATTGTTGAAGGGCCCGTCCATCAGAACGGTCATCATATAGTATTGTTGTTGAAGTATATAATGATCTCCCTGGTCCTCTCATTTCACTCAGCATCAGTTCAATTAAGTCTCTCACTTTTCAAATCATCCTCTGGTTTTTCTTACAGAACAATAATATTCCGTAAATTCATATACCACAATTTATTCAGCCATTCTCAATTGATGGGCATCCATTAGTTTCTAGTTTCTGGCTACTGCAAAGGGGCTGCCACAAATATTCTTGCACTGGTCCCTTTCCTTCTTTAAGTCTCTTTGGGAATAAGCCCAGTAGAACACTGCTGGATCAAAGGTTTACAGTTTGATAACTTTTGAGCATAGTTTAAATCGCTCTCTAGAATTGTGGATTATTCCCAAATTCCCAACCAATAGATTTATCATTCCCAGTTTTCTCCATCCCCTCAACATTCCGTTATCTTTCCCTGTCATTCTAGCCAATCTGACAGGTGTGTAGTATCTCAAGTTGTCTTAATTTGCATTTCTCTAATTAATTACGACATCTTTTCATATTAAAATAATTTCAATTTCTTCATCTGAGAATTGTCTGTTCATCCTTTGACCTTTTATCAAGTGGAAATGGCTTGATTTCTTATAAATTAAGTCAATTTTTATATATTTTGGAAATGTGGCCAGAACCTTTGACTGTAAAAATGTTTCCCCAGTTTACTGCTTCCCTTCTAATCTTGTCTTCATTAGTTTTGTTTGTACAAAAACTTTTCAATTTGATATAATCAAAATTTTCTATTTTGTAATCAATAATGATCTCTAGTTCTTCTTTGGTCATAAATTCCTTCCTCCTCCACAGGTCTGAGAGGTAAATTATTCTATGTTCTTCTAATTTATTTATAATCTCATTCTTTATGCCTAGGTCATGAACCCATTTTGACCTTATCTTGGTGTACAGTGTTAAGTGTGGGTCAATGAGGCATGAATTTTCTTGATCACTCTACTTCCCACCTCCTTCTTTAGATCTAGGAATTTCATAAATATTATCTTATTTTATATTCACAACAACTCTGGGAGGTAAGTGCTATTATATGCCCATTTTACAGAAGAAAAAGTTGAGACACAGGATTAAGTGACTCAGCTCTCTAGCCAGTGTTCTACTAATTTATCTTTATTTGTATAGTATTTGATTTTAAAAGGAGTTTATTTAAAATCATATATACATATGATTTATCTGGTATCAGATAGCAAATCAGTGTGTAAGAGACCAAGAATCCAAGTTTCTTTCTTTTTTTTTTTTCTCTTTCTTTTTCTTTAGTCTTGACTTCATAATGATAAGGTTCTAGTGGCAGTCAGAGAGTTGTAAAAATCCCCTTTTGGTCAGCACAGGTCCTTGAGAAAGAATTCCACGAACCCAAAGAGTTTTAAGTGACAAAAGTGGAAGTTTATTGTTGGATGAGAAGCCAGCTTTGCTAGAAAGACCGACTTCTTTTGTGGCAAAGTCCTATTAAAGAAATGGAGGCTGTCACTGAGCAGAGAATGTCTTCACTGCAAGCTAGGGTCCTGGTAGCTATGCCAAAGAGGCAAAGCATGTTACTTTGGACATTCTGCAAAGAAATGAGAAAGCAGAAACCTATTTTTGAGCAGATCTTGAAAGGGGCTGAATTTACTTTGAAGGCTTTTTAGCCTGAATTTGAATGGACATCTAGCTATCAGTGGTGGTGATTTGCCTTAGAAAGGGCCCAGTCTGAGAAACATACTCTCTCATAGACTCCCCGGAGCCTGGGAAACCAGAAGTCAAAGGGGACAGAATTTCAGAGTATTAATTTTGCAGATCAAAAGGGAACACAGTTTCATACCCTCATCATCCCTACCTCAAGCAGTTACCATCCAAATTCATATGGGGAAAAAGGGTGAAGATCTCAGACTTCTGTAACTACTTCAAGCTGACAAGGGTGGTAAAGATACTGGTGGGGTTCAAGCCAGGACGGGAGGTGTGAGATCTAAAGACAGCAGCAGGTAAGAAGAGTTGTGTGTCCCATTCAGTGGTCCCATGATCTGTAGGCTGGAGGGGCAGTTGAAAATTTGCCCCTTGAAGTCTAGAGGAAACAAATCTCAGGAGCAGATTAATAATTAGAAGTGAGTTAGTATAGAGGTTAATAGAGACATAACTGTAATGCCATAAGTACACTTTTAATGGGGTGACCAGTTCCTCCATTTGTCCTATTTCTTAATTCTGCCTTAAGGTTATGACCGTCCCCTCTTAATGGTTGAGATAAAGGTGTTATAGACATTCCTTAATGTCATTAGACTATCAGTAACCTCCATTATGTCATTGTTCTTGTTGTTCCATAAAAGGCTTGCTGTCCTGATACTCGGGGCTAGACTCTTTGAGATGATAGTCTCTTCTAGCCCTGGGATCCATTGGTCCCAGTATTTCTCTCCATTTAATAAACTATTGAATTGGTCTCTAATCTCTGTCTTGCTTAGTTTCTTTTGGCTTTACATTTGGAGAGCAGGATTAGAGATGAGACTTTTGGGTCTCTGCCTTGGGTGGGGTGGCTTAAAGAATTCAGATTAAAAAATCTGAATTCTTGGCCTGGAGAGGTCGGGCCCTCCTGGATTTCTTTCCAGAGCCTCCGGGAAGAGAGCAGTTTCCTAGCCACAATAGCCTGGTAGTAGACAACCCCATTTCGGCCATAGGAGAGTAAGTTTGTCTGGGTACCTTTTGGGGTACCATGTGGTTACTTGTTTTGTTTGTTTGGTTTGGTTGATGAATAACCGGATTCACCGGGTTGCACGGTTGTACGGTTGTCACTTTTGGGGTGCCCTTGGGGTACAGGTTGGTTTGGTTGATTAGTGAATAACCAGCTGCGGGATCAGTTGGGGTGCCTTTTTGGGGGGTGCCATTTGCTTGGTTGATAAGTGGCCTACTGGACGCGGGAGGTCGCTACTAGAGTGTGATCTAGACACTCCACCGCCTCAAAAACTCTTTTAAACTCTTTCTGTCCAACTCTTTTCCAGAGACAAAGGCCCGTCCTTTGCATTTCTAAGAGAGGTCCTCCCACTTCTTCCATTGAGTGGGAAGTATATACATTTGAAAATGGGACTCAGTTTCCCTGTTTGGGTCATCCTGTGTTAGAGTAATGCCAGCCCCTCCAGCTTTTGCATGCTTAGGGGGCTATCTACAAAGACTGGGGGTTTTAAAAACGCCATTTGTTTGGCTTTAATGTTAGTGTCCTACTGAATGTTGTAATTGTGCAGTCTAAGTGTGACCAGTGTTCTGTATGTCTTGTATGTTATTAGATAGTCTAGTTGTGCTCTGTGTTCTGTGTGATTTTTTTTTTTTTTTTTTTGGTGAAATTGTTTGTAATTTGTCTGTCTGTTTCGGTAACTTAAGAGCTCTGTTAAATTTAAGAACAATGATCAAATTTGGGAATTGGTTATTTCAATACTGAACTCCAGCTGGTGAAAACATTTGATTAGGAATTTAAGGATGATTCTAAATTTGAGAAATGAATTGGTTTTCCTTAAGTATAAGATCTTAAAGGAACAATAGCTTGTTAAAGAAGTTCTGTTACTTCCCTGAAAGAGGTCATGTGCCTCTAATTTTACCTAAAGTATGTAATAAGGACTTTTCTGAAAGCTTCATCTCTGGCCAAGCTGGGGCTTAGGAGAAGTCCACTGGGAATAATGGCCACATGGGGCCAGAAGGAGAGAAAGAAACTATGTTGTTTTATTATTTGAAATGAGATAGAAATGGATTATATGCTTTTAAATCCAGCTCTGCTGGACATGTAGGTTTTATGGGATTCCCCACCTACCCACTGATTTCTGTTACTTTAAATGTTGGGTGGGGTAGGGATCTTTTGTAAAGATTTAAATTCGATCCCCCCACTGCTGCTACTTCAGCTATAGGAGCCATTTAGTTAGCCTGGAGTGATTTTGCTCCCCACCCTTGTGGAATTGGGGAAAGGGTAGTCACATGGAATTCTATTCTCCCCCCTTCCTCTAAACTGTTCCAGACATTTTAAAAGCAGCAAACTGATAAGGTTATGGTAAATATCTGTTTAGGATTCGTTACTAGAGGTAAAATATCTTGGGTTTGTAGTTAATATGCACTGCATTTTTCCCTCCTGTAACTGATTTCTATAATGGTCAATTAAGAAATTGTTAATTCAATTATGTCATACCTTGTTGTTTCCAATCTGGTTATGTAATCACTATATCCTAAATACTTGAGCAAATAAATATTTAGTCTGGTCATCTATTGGTTACTAGATATTGTGTCTGGATATTCAAGTTTTTTAAGAAGACATCTTGTAGCAGTCCTTGTGGACGGTCTTTCTATCTCAGACTGTTCTAACTTTTCTTTGTTAGATTTGTTTTATTTCTAGATTTGGTCAAATTGCAGATATATTGACTTGCTTCTGGGACCTAGATCAAACCTTTGTTTTTCGGCTGCCACACTACAGACCCATCCCTCTCGTGGACTGAGTATCGCTCCCTAGCATTGTCCCTGTTCAGCTTGAAGAAGAAATGACAGCTATCGTCGCCCACTTTCCTGATGTAATTTGGACTGATGGGGGGATGGTAAAGTGGTTGACTTGTTAGAATTTTCACTGTATTACTGTGCTGGAATTACTGGAATGGAAATTGTTAAACTTGTGTAACTATTGCTGTTATGTTTGAGGGACTTTTAGTCTGTTATGTATATCATACGGTATGATTTATATGGGATGGTCATTTGATAATCCTTTCCAAAAGAAAAAAGGGAGGAAAGAAATAGGAAATTGGGAAAACTGGTATCTTGCTAGTTCAGATTTAATTGGGTTGGGAAAACTCTAGTTCAGATTTAATTGAAGTCCTTATCTTGCTTAAATTTACTTGACTAGATTTGTTGGTTGTACTTTAACTTGGAAATCCCTTTATTCTGTTGAAATTGCCCTGGCAGACTCAGTTTTGGGGATTATATTTTAGAAAAAACTAGAAATTGGATACCTGTCTTGAACTGGCAGTTCTCTGAACTATTTCTCACCCTGTTACCCCAGATCCTTAATTAGTAGTTCAGAGTACTTAAAAGGACCTTGTTGATATCGAGGCCTCTAAAAAGTTTGGGGTTGCCTGCCTTGGTCTATCTGCATAATATCTGCATTCTAGTAGCAGCCAGTTTGTTCTCTGGTGAGACAGGTGGTTCTCCAAGCCTCACCCTTCTGCTGGAGTTCACTGCCCTCTGAATGGGCAAACAACTGCCTTGAGCCTGTTGCTTTCTTGTAAGAGGCCGAGTCATGCACAAATGACTACAGCTGTCCATATGCTCCTAACGAGAGGATCTGACAATTGATTGTCAGAAATAATTGAAATAAGGAACTTTGTGTATTGTTGATTAATTCTGGGTTATCAGGAGAGACTTGTCCTTGCATTGGTCTAGCTTTATTTTGATTTTTATTTACTTCACATAGGGTTGTTCAAATTATAGTGCAAAGGCCTTCTAGAGGAAGGTAATTCAAAGATTTGAATAGTTCCAAGAGAAAAGGAGGGAATGTAATGCCATAAGTACATTTTTAATGGGGTGACCAGTTCCTCCATTTGTCCTATTTCTTAATTCTGCCTTAAGGTTATGACCAATTCTCTTAATGGTTGAGATAAAGGTGTTATAGACATTCCTTAATGTCATTAGAATATCAGTAACCTAACTATGAGGTTATCCCCACCTAGGTCTCTGCATTATGTCATTGTTCTTGTTGTTCCATAAAAGGCTTGTGTCCGATACTCGGGCTAGACTTTTTGAGATGATAGTCCGTTTCTAGTACTGGGATCCATGTTGATCCCAGTATTTCTCTCCCTTTAATAAACTATTGAATTGGTCTCTAATCTCTGTCTTGCTCAGTTTCTTTGGCATTACATAACCAGGAACCCCACTCACGGGAAGATTGGGGGTATGTGAGGAGTTTCTCATGAATCTAGCCAGCTTTCTCTAAGATTCTCTCAGTGTGAAGCTTGACTTCTTTTGTTAAGGTACATACAGCAAGAGGTGTTGACCAGGACACAGACACCTCTGCTAGAGGCAAGGAGATAATCTAAGGCCATTCCATTATCTAAAACCATGTTAGCAAGAAAGTCTAAGGATTCTTGGATCTCCTAGAGAGAATGTGTAGTTTCATTGGCCAGCTGATTGATTATGGCTATCAAGTTAGAGAGAATGCTTTCATGTTTTAAATATCCTTCCCAGGGTATGCCTATCTATGCCTTTAAGAACCAAAGAACATTTCCCCCAAATCCCTGCTTTTGTCTCTTTGAAAGGGTGGGGGCTGTATTTGTTTGGCATCATAGCCTAGAGTGCAAGACCAATAGTGCTTGGTCTGAGGGTGTTTGAACCCAGCCCGAAGGAGAAGGGGGTTAATTTAGATATTAAGATATATAATAGATATCAATTAATTTACACATATAATCAATGATCGATAGACATATTATTATATGAATAAACCTTACTAGACATGAGTTTATATTCCCCCCCCGCAATATTTCACTTTCGACTAGATAATGCAACCAAGAGCGTCTTGTACGAGTGGGCGTGTGTATGTGTGTGTACGTGTATGTGTGTGTGTGCGTGTATATGTGTGTGTATGCGTATACATGTATACACGTGTATATATGTGTGTGTATGTGTGTATGTGTGTGTATATGTGTGTGTACGTATATGCACGTGTGTATGTGTATGTATATGTGTATGTGTATGTGAGTGTACGTGTGTGCGTGCGTGTTTAAAACAATAACAAATATAAATAACACCTATAAAAGTTTCTTACCACTAAACCCCCCTACCCCCCTTACTAAATTTTATTGCTTCCGTCAAACCCCAAAACCGGATGATAGTCCTCTAGTATGGTAACTAAATACCTCGGAGAAATAGGCTTTAAAATACATATAAGTAACAACTAGGCCTAACTAAGACTAATATTCAATAATTCAATAAAAAATTAAAATCTCTTTAATTCATCCCTTTTCCTATACTCACATGGCTTGCCACCGCTACTTACTGTTAAACTTCTACTGCTATAAATACTTCAACAAATACCCCAACATTCTATCAATCAAACACACAACCGTTTTCTAACCCAAATTTAAAATTTTTATGGAAAAAAACAAAAAAAAATTAAAATACATTTAATACTGACATAGTATACAAACTTAAAATTTTCAAAATTTTCAAAATTTTGATAAATTTTGAAATTCATAGTATACTGTTTGTGTAGCTTAACGCAAAGCAAAGCACTGAAAATGCTTAGATGGACTTTAATCAGTTCCACAGGCATAGAGGCTTGGTCCTGGCCTTACTGTTAATTTTTATTAGACCTACACATGCAAGTTTCCGCAACCCAGTGAGTATGCCCTTTTAACTTTACTAGAGTATAAAGGAGCTGGTATCAGGCACACTAAAACAGCAGCCCATGACACCTTGTTCAACCACACCCACGGGTTACAGCAGTGACTAACATTGAGCTATAAACGAAAGTTTGACTAAATCATAATAAACAAGGGTTGGTAAATCCTATTACCAGCCACATTGGTCATACGATTAACCCAAATTAACAGAAATACGAGTAAAAGGGTGTTTAAGCGCATAACCAAACAAATAAAGTTAAAACTCAACTATGCTGTATCGCCCTAGTTGATATTAAAATACAACTTACATGACTTTACCAATGCTGAAGACACTAAAGCTAAGTACAAACTGGGATTAGAGACCCCACTATGCTTAACCCGTAAACCTAGGTAATTAAACAACAAAATTACTCGCCAGAGAACTACTAAACTCTTAAAACTCAAAGGACTTGGCGGTGCCCTAGACCCTCCTAGAGGAGCCTGTTCTATAATCGATAAACCCCGATACACCTCACCCCTTCTTGCTCAACAGTCTATATACCGCCATTGTCAGCTCACCCCAATAGGGCTCCAAAGTGAGCAAAATCATCAAACCATAAAAACGTTAGGTCAAGGTGTAGCATATGAAGGGGGAAGCAATGGGCTACATTTTCTACATTAGAACATAACGGATTGTCAACTGAAACAAAGACATGAAGGAGGATTTAGTAGTAAATTAAGAATAGAGAGCTTAATTGAAATAGGCAACAGGGTGTGTACACACCACCCGTCACCCTCCTCAATAAAGTAACCTTTAATACCTAATTAGAATACGTCAAAAAGAGGAGAAAAGTCGTAACATGGTAAGTGTACTGGAAAGTGTACTTGGACAATCAAAATGTAGCTTAATTAAAGCATTTAGTTTACACCTAAAAGATTTCAGCTAATCCTGACCATTTTGAGCTAGATCTAGTCCTACAAACAGTATATTAAACTATTTATTGCACCTATAAAACATTTATTAGCCCTAGTATAGGTGATAGAACAGACAAATATCCAGGCACAATAGAGAGAGTACCATGAGGAAACGTTGAAAGATTTCATCCTACAAGCAATAAAAAGCAAAGACTTCGCTTTCTACCTTTTGTATAATGATTTAGCCAGTCAAATCGGACAAAACGAATTAAAGCCCGTCTTCCCGAAATTAAGTGAGCTATTGTAGAACAGTTGACAGAACGAACTCTTCTGTGTAGCAAAACAGTGAGATGATTTTACAATAGAGGTGAAAAGCCTATCGAACTTAATGATAACTGGTTGTCAAAAATGAATTTAAGTTCAACTTTAAATTTAACCTAAGTACCTATAGACACTATTTAAATTAAATGTTACTCAAAAGAGGACAACTCTTTTGATATGTGAATAAACTTTTCTAGGATAATGGAACTAACACAAAACGCCATTGACCTAAAAGCAGCCATCAATTAAAGAAGCGTTAAAGCTCAAACTTATTTAATACTTAATTCCTATAATTAATCAAATCTAATTTTATATTGGACAATTCTATTTTTATTTAGAATGTAATAATGAGTAACCTGAATATATTCTCCTTGCACAAGCATATGGTCCGAACAACCCAACACATAACCAAACAAATAATTATAACTATATACTAGTACCTTATTATATACTTTATTAACCCAACCCAGGTGTGCATGTAAGGAAGATTAAAAAGGAATAAAGATTTCGGCAAATATGAACCCGCTATTTACCAAAAACATCACCTCTAGCATTTACCAGTATTAGGGCATTGCCTGCCGGTGAGTTATGACTTCTTGACGCGGTATCCTGACCGTTAGTAGCATAATCACTTGTCTCTTAATTGGAGACTAGTATAGATAGCACCACGAGGGTTCAACTGTCTCTTATTCCCAATCAGTGAAATTGACCTTCCGTGCAGAGGTGGGAATAATTATACAGACGAGAAGACCCTGTGGAGCTTAAGTGTATAACTCAGCAAATACCAACATTCAACCTATTGGAACAATAACAACATAACCTCTGAGTTATAAGGTCTTTGGTTACAGGGTGACCTCAGACATAAAAAACCTCCGAATGAATATAGCGAGGATTAACAAATCTAAGTGTAATATTACAGTAATTGACCCATATCTTGATCAGCGGACAGGATTTTACCCCAGGGATAACAGCGCCAATCCTATTTGAGGCCCATATCGAAAATAGGGTTTTCACATTTCTCGATGTTGGATCAGGACATCCAAATGGTGCAACGCTATTAAAGTTCGTTTGTTCAGCGATTAAAGAGTCTCATTGATCTGAGTTCAGACCAGAAATCCAGTCGGTTTCTATCTAATAAAATTCATTTCTCCCAATACGAAAGGACAAGAGAAATAGGTAACTTATTCACAATAAGCCCTAGAAGCAATATGAATTATCTAAATGCTAAATCTTATATACAGAACAGGGTTATTAAGATGGCAGAGCTGGTAATTGCATAAAGTTTAAGCCTTTACTCCCAGAGGTTCAAACCCTCTTCTTAATAAATGTTTGCAGTTAACCTTCTACTCTATGTTATCCCAATTCTCTGTGATCGCTTTCTAACACTCATTGAGCATAAAATGTTTAGACTATATACCAATTTGAAAGGTCCAAACATTGCTTGGACCATACAGTCTCTTTCAACCATTTGCCGATGCAGTAAAACTATTTACTAAAGAACCATACTTACTAACCTCTTCCCCTCAATATTTATCATTGCCCCATTTAAGCTCTCTATTGCTTTAACAATCTGAACCCCCCTACCCCATACCTAATACCTTATTAGACCTAAACCTAGGACTTATTTGTCCCTCTCCTTATCTGATTTATCAGTTTATTCCTATCCTATGATCCGGATGAGCTTCTAACTCAAAATATGCTCTGATTTAGACACTATGAGCAATGCTTTAGACTATCTCATGTAAGTCTCCTTAGCTATCATTCTCCTATCTAATATACTAATCAATGGATCTTTCATTAAAACAATATCAATCACCCAAGAAAACTTCTGACATTATCACAACATGACCTCTTGCTATAATATGATATATCTCTACTAGCAGAAACAAACCAAGGCACCATTTGATCTAACTGAAGGAGAATCTGAACTAGTATCTAGTTTTAATGAGAATATGCTGCGGCCTTTCTTAATTCTTTCTAGCAGAATATGCAAATATTATTACTATAAAAGCATAATCACAACTATTCCATTCTTGGACCCTCCTCATGCTAACCTATCTTACCTAAACACACTCATAATTCATAATAAAGTGCTCTTTCTCTCATAGCTTTTTCTATAGAGTCACAGACATCATACCGATTCCTTTATGATCAGCTAATACACCTATTGTAGAAAACTTCTTTTAATAACTTTAGCAATGTGCCTATAGTTTATCTCCTACCAATTACTTTATCCTGCATTTCCACCACAAATATAGAAATATGTCTGATAAAGATTATCTTGATAGAAGGATTAAACAATAGGAATTTTAGGCCCCCATATTTCTAGGACAATAGGACTCAGACTGTACAAGAACTCAAAATATCCGTGCTCCCATTACCACATCCTAGTAAGATCAACAAATAAGCTATTGGTATACCCGAAATGTTGGTTTACACCCTTCCCATACTAATGTCCCCTATGTAATTACCATCTGTACTAAGTCTTTTTATCGGAACCTGCCTAACTATTTGCAGTGAACACTGATTCATAGCCTGAATAGGATTAGAAATCAACACATTATGTATCCCATAATATGACCCCAACAACCCCGAGGCCACTGAAGCAGCCACAAGTATTCCTTACAAGCTACTGCCTCTATAGTAATAATACATCATTTACATGCATGGTCAACAAATCAATGAACCTTGATAACTTTCAGACAATTGAGCCTCCCTCTCAATAACCTTAGCTCTATTTGCCCCTTTTCACTTCTAGTACCAGAGTAACACAAGGAATCCATTACTATGGGATAATCCTTTTAACATGACAAAATTTGCTCCCCACTATTCTCTTCAATCCTCCTCACCTTAACATAAAAATCCACAAGTAATCCTAGCAATCTATCTACTTTGGTAGGAGGCTGGGGTAATAGCAATCAGACTCACCTGGGAAAGATCCTAGCTTATTCCTCCATCGCCCATATATAGGCTGAATAGTAATCATTGTACAAATTAACCCTACCTAACTGTTCTATCACTTGCTATTTATGTTATAGCCACTCTAACTACATTTTCTAACCCTTACCTTATCAAACACTACCAAAATTAAATCCTTAGGGGCCTAACAAAACAAATCGCTACAGCAATATCATCATCCTCCTCCTCTTCTATCATGGGGAGCCCCTACCACCTCTTACTGGTTCATACCTAAATGACTTATTTTGCAGAATTAATCA
This sequence comes from Sarcophilus harrisii, assembly GCF_902635505.1. Lineage (NCBI taxonomy): Eukaryota > Metazoa > Chordata > Mammalia > Dasyuromorphia > Dasyuridae > Sarcophilus > Sarcophilus harrisii. Next base: position 57,467,516 of record NC_045430.1, read on the forward strand.
ACAATGGTAACATTATAACTGCTACACTATTAGCTCCTCCGCCCTACTAACCTTTTCTTCTATGCTCGACTATCTATGCATCCAGCCTCACCATATTCCCATCTACCAATAATTCTAAAATACGTGATATAACAACTCAATACAAATTACTATACTAATCTCAACAGCAACAGTAATCTCTAGCCTCTTACCCTCTCACCCCCTATTTATATCACACTCTCTTAACTAAGAACTACAGAACTTTATCCTGCATCAATGAATGCAAATAAGACACTTTAATTAAGCTAAGTTCTCTGTATAAGCCGGGCAGCACTTAAGCTACTTCTTCAATTTGCAATTCAATGTAATTAATACTTCAGAGCCCCTAAAGGCTTAGGTTCAAATCAGACCAAGAGCCTTAAAGCCTTAAGCAGTTGTTAAATCGCCTAGCCTTTGAAGTCATCAGAGACTCCCCGCCTTGTAAGAAAAAAAAAAGGCAGGGGAGTCCAGGAAGCAATCTTATGTCTGGTGCCTTTGCCCTCTAAACTGGAGGTTTTATCCACTACCTCTTAGTTAACAGCTAAGCGCCTTGACATTTGGCTTCAGTTTATTCCCTGGCAAGAGATCTATCTCTGTCTTTAGATTTACAGTTCAATGCTTATCTTCAATACATTTTGCCTATGTTCATTACTCATTGACTTTTCTCTACAAACCACAAGACATGAACTCACCTTTACTATTGATTGCCTGGCAGGTATGGTGGCAGCTCTAAGTCTCTTAATTGATGAGCTAGGTCAACCAAACACTCTTATCGGAAACGACCAAATCTATAATGTAATAGTAACTGTACCCATGCCTTTGTTATAATTTTTTCTTAGTTATACCCATTACTAATTAGGTTTGGAAACTGATTAGTTCCCTGATAATTGGAGCCCCTGACATGTTTCCTCGAATAAATAATATAAACTTCTGACTGTTACCACCCTCATTTCCTTCTCCTCCTTGCGTCTTCAACAGTTGAGGGCGGGCCTGAGGACTGGATGAACAGTTCCCTCCTTTAGCAGGCAACCTAGCTCACGCAGAGCCTCTGTGAATTTAGCTATTTTCTGCTTCACCTGGCAGGTATTTCATCCATTCTAGGTGCTATTAACTTTATTACAACAATTATCAACATAAAACCCCTGCAATACTCAATATCAAAACACATTATTTGTTTGATCCAGTAATAAATTACAGCAGTACTCCTCCTACTTTCATTACCAGTACTGGCAGCAGGCATCACCAATACTACTAACAGACCGTAATTTAAATACAACATTTTGATCCTGCTGGAGGAGAGACCTATTTAATATAACATTATTCTGATTTTGTAGTCACCCTGAAGTATATATTCTGATTTTAAGTTGAATAATCTCTCATCTTATTTATACTATACGAGTAAAAAGAACCTTTTAGTTACATAGGAATAGTCTGAGCAATAATATCTATTGGCTTCCTAGGCTTCATTGTATGAGCTCATCATATATTCACCGTAGGGTTAGATGTTGACACAAGAGCATATTTTACATCAGCCACTATAATTATTGCTATTCCTACGGGCATAAAAGTATTTAGCTGATTAGCTACATTACACGGGGGTAATATTAAATGATCCCCAGCAATGTTATGAGCTCTAGGCTTTATCTTCTCTTTACAATCAGAGGCCTAACAGGAATCGTGTGCTCATCATAGATATTGTCCTTCAATTACATACTCGTAGTAGCCCACTTCCAATTCGTCCTATCTATAGGTGCTGTTTTTGCGCACTATTATAGAGCTTTGTCCACTGATTCCTTGTTCACAGGCTACATACTAAATGATACATGAGCAAAAAATTCACTTTTCTATTATGTTTGCTTAAGTCAGTAGCCTTTTCCACAACACTTCCTAGGGCTCTCAGAGATGCTCCTTGATCTCAGACTACCGGATGCTTATACAGCATGAAATATCTTATCCTCAATCGGCTCCTTCATCTCTCTTACAGCCGTAATTCTTATAGTATTCATTATCGGTATTGCATCCAAGCAAAGTATCTTCCATAGAATTAACTACTACTAATATCAGACTCTGCATAGTTTGCCCCCCTCCATATCCTTTGTTTAGACAACCAGTTTTCATTAAAGGTTAGGTAAACAAGAAAGGAGGAATCAGACCCCAAAGAAGTTGATTTCAAGTCAACCCCATATACATTATGACTTTCTCCGAAGAAGATATTAAGTAATATGAATTACATAACTTTTGCCATGGATTAAATTATAGGTTTAACCCCTGTATATCTTATTATGCCATATCCTATACAGTTGGGTTTTCAAGATGCTACTTCTCCCATCATAGAAGAACTCATATACTTCCACGATCATACACTAATAATCGTCTTCTTAATCAGTTCTTTAGTACTTTATGTATTAATTCTAATACTCACAACAAAACTAACGCACACTAGTACTATAGACGCTCAAGAAGTAGAAACTATTTGAACAATTTTACCTGCAATCATCCTAGTTCTAATCGCCCTTCCCTCCCTCCGCATTCTCTATATAATAGATGAAATTTTCAACCCCTATCTTACAGTTAAAGCTATAGGACAATGCTGAAGCTGTAGATACATGACTATGAGGATCTATCTTTTGGCTCATATATAGGTACCAACTCAAGACCTAAACCCTGGACAACTCGACTGCTAGAAGTTGATGATCAGAATCGTTCTTCCCATGGAACTACCAATTCCGAATGTTAATCTCATCAGAAGATGTATTACACGCATGAAGGCAGTACCCTCTCTAGGACTAAGAAGCAAGATGCTGTCCCTGGACGATTAAACCAAGCTACCCTAACCTCTACTCGCCCTGGAGTTTATTTTGGTCAATGTTCAGAGATTTGTGGTTCCAATCACAGCTTTATGCCTATTGTACTAGAAATGTCGACCTTAAAATACTTTGAAAATTGGTCACATATAATGCAAACATCTTTGAAAAATTAAAATAATACTTAAGTATTTATTGGGTTAACACTCCTCAAGCTATGCCTCAGTGAAACATCAACTGATTTCACGTTGTAACCTAACCATCATTAATGTTTACTGCAATACCTACCCTCATATCTGCTTCTATTCTATTCAATACAACATGGTATTGAGAATAATCTATATTTATCCTCCAGGAAAATCCACTCAAACTCCAGAAATTCCGTTCCCCTGAGAGAAAAATGAACGAAAATTTATTTCATCTGCCCTACTATTATAGGCATTTCCACTCTACCAATTATTATAATTTTCCTTGTCTTATCTTCACAACATCTAAGCATTGACATCACAATCAGATTCAAATCCACAAGGTCAGCTCATCCGACTCATTACTAAGCAAATAATAACAATACATAATAATCTAGGTCACACACAAGGCTCTTATACTCCATAACCATATCCTATTTATTGCTACAACTAATCTTAGGTCTACTACCTTATTCATTCACTAACAACACAACTTTCAATAAATATTAGTATAGCTATCCCTCTTTGAATAGGGACTGTGGTTTTAGGTTTTCGAAATAAACCAAAGCCTCATTTGCTCACTTCCTACCACAAGGAACTCCAACACTTCTTGTTCCTATATTAATTATTATCGAAACTATCAGCCTCTTTATTCAACCATTAGCATTAGCAATCCGATTAACAGCTAACACATCACTGCTGGTCATCTACTAATTCATAATTGAAACCCGCTGCTTTAGCTAGTATCCATTAACATTTGTACTATCCTCAATCACATATTGTCCTCTTTCACTTTAACCATTTTAGAACTGGCTGTTGCTATAATCCAAGCCTATGTCTTCACCCTGTTAGTAAGTTTATACTTACACGTGTAATACAATTACATATTAATATAGCAATACCATGGCCAGTACCTAATGACCCACAAACCCAGCATACTTACTGTATAGTAAAACTATTATGACACTAACAGGAGCTATATCAACTCTGCTCTCCTTCCCTCAGGAATAATTATAACAGTTTCATTTTCATTCTACACTACTTCTATTAATAGGACTTTCAACTATACTTCTAACAATATACCAGTGATGACGAGATATTGTACGAGAAGGAACCTATCAAGGACATCCACCCCTGTGGTCCAAAGGTCTAACGTATGGTATAGTCCTTTTCATTTACATCAGAAGTTTTCTTTTTCCTGGGCTTTTCTGGGCTTTCTACCATTCAATATCCCCAGCTCTAGAATTAGGAGGCTGCTGACCCCCTGTGGAATCTATCATAATCACTAAAATTACCATTATTAAACACAGCTATTCTTTTGGCTTCCAGGTGTTTCTATCACTTGAGCCATCACAGTCTAATAGAAATTGTAACCGCAAACAAATAAAATCAAGCTTTGACAACTACTACTATTTAGCTAGGCCTATACTTTACAATTTACAAGCCACAGAATATTCACAGAAATACCCCTTTTACTATCTCTGATAGATTTGCAAGGTCAACGTTCTTTGCTTAACAGGCCATGGTTTACGTAATTATTAGTTCTCTATTCTTAATCGTATGCCTTGCTCGACAACTTTCTGTCATTTCCATCACATCACTTTGGATTTGAAGCGGCTTGATACTGACACTTTGTGGATGTTGTATGATTCATTCCTATTATGTCTCTCTACCTACTGGTGAGGCTCTTATTTTTCTAGTATAATTAGTACTACTGATTCCAATCGTAAGTTCTAGGTAATGCCAGAAAATAATTAACCTAATATTAACCCTTCTAATCAACTCTGCTCTAGCAACTGTTGTAGTACTAATCGCCTTTTGACTACCACAATATACCTATGTCCTGAAAGTCAAGCCCTAGATGTGGCTTTGACCCCTAAATCTACTTGATCTACCTTTCTCTATAAAATTCTTCCTAGTAGCTATTACATTCTTACTATTTGGTTAGAGATTGCTCTTCTCCTGCGCTTCCTGGAGCTATCCAACTACCTACAATACCATCCTCTTTCTATCATTACTTCATCATCCATCCTGCTATGGGGGGGCCTCACATATGGTGGTTTCAAAAGGCCTTGAATGAACTGAATAGGTTTAATCTAATTAAGATAATTGATTTCGACTCAATAAATCATGGTTCATGCATGAATGCATATGCTTTCCATTAACATAAATCATCATAGCCTTTACATAGCTCTAATAGGGTTTTTAATCTGCCAGTCACACACCTAATATCCACCATGCTTTGTCTAGAAGGCATAATATTATCCTTATTTATCATATAACACACTAATCTTACTTCCACATATTCTCAATATCTATAACACCATTAATTCTATTAGTCTTCCAGCCTGTGAAGAGGGTCAGTCTTGCCCTTACTAGTTAAAACCCCCAACCAACCTTGGTAATGATTACATCCAAAATCTAAAAAACCCATTACAAATGCTAAAAATTTACATCAACTTTTTATACTTATTCCTCTAACATGAATATTCTAAAAATCCCGACTATGAATTAACACCACCATACATATTTAATTTAAAGCATTTGAAGCTTAACCTTTATTATATCACAAATTTGACTTAGGGCTATAACTACAACAATTATTTCTCCCTAGACTCCTTATCGGGTCCACCATCATTCTATCATGCCAACTTCTGCCACTAATAATTATTGCCAAAGTCAAAAACCACCTCCAGCCCAGAGCCTTTGGTACGAAAAAAATCTTACTTAACCACACTTATTATTCCCAACTTTCCCTAATTATAGCTTTTTACCGCATCTGAATTAATTATATTCAATTCATTCGAAACCACCCCAATCCCTACTCTTATCATTATTACACGCTGAGGTAGCCAAAGTTAACCAATTTAATGCTTGGCCTATATTTCCCTCTTCTACACTCTAGTAGGTTCCCCCCTTCTAGTAGCACTACTCTTACCACATAATAATCTAGGCCCTCCACATGCTTACCATTTGGATCACCCACCTAGATTCTTCTATATCAACTTTTGCTTTTGAACGCCCGCATAATAAGCAAAGGTTAAAACTTTACGGCCTCCACCTTTGATTACCTTAAACCACAAAGTAAAGCCCCAATTGGGAGGTTTCCATATATTAGCTGCTATTCTACCAAAACTAGGTGGGTTAAGGCATTATACGAATTTCGCATTTGCTTTAACGAACCATCTACATCAACCCTTATTTATCCATTTATAATCCTATCTCTTTGGGGTTGATTATAACAAGCTCTATCTGTCTACGACAAACAGGATCTTTAAATTTTATTGCAGCCCTTATACAATCCCCTAGGTTTTATAGGGGCTACCGCACTAATAGTGGCCCATTGGACCTACCTCCTCAATACTTTTCCAATAACACAAAACTATGAACGCATTAAGGCCGGAACCCCTTATCCTCACCGAGGCTTAAAATAATCTTTTCCACTAATATGCCCTTGATGACCATTAGCAAGTCTTGCTTAACCCAGTCAGCCCCCCTCTATTAATCTTCTAGGAGAACTTTTAAGTAAATAAACCCCTTATTCTCCCTGATCTAACTTTTCACCTTATCTTTACTGGACTAAACAGTAACTTCAAGGCTGTCTTTCATTATATATACTAATTTTACTACAACGAGGTAAATTCACTGACCATATACATCCTATCAAAACCAACATTCACTGAGAACATATACTAATAACCCTTACACCTCCTGCCTTTTACTCATTATTTCTATCTGGCCCCAAATTTATTTTCTTTGGTATCACAATACTGCAAATATAGTTTAACAAAAACATTAGATTGTGAATCTAATATTAGGAGCTTAAACCTCCTTATATGCCTGAGAAAGTTAAAAGAACCGTTAACCTTTTCCAGATTAAAACCCATGGCTTTCCACTTTTAAAGGATAATAGTTATCCATTGGTCTTAGGAACCAAAAATTTTGGGCAAAATTCCAAAAAAAGTAATTAACTATTTATTAAATACTTTTCTTCTACTAACTATCATTATACTTACTTTTCCTTTAACCTATAAACATCCCTTCTACCAAATAAAACCACCAACTTCACCATTATTAAAACCATAATTTAAACTATCCTTCTTTTTACTAGTCTTATCCCACTAATACTTTTTATCTACTCCGACAAGAACCACAATTACAAACTGGACAAATGACTTTTCAATAAACACATTTAACTTATCAATAAGTTTTTTAAATTAGATTATTTCTCCATCATATTTTATCCCAATTGCATTATATGTTACATGGTCTATTCTAGAGTTCTCAATTGGATATATACACGCTGGGACCCAAACATTCACCGCTTTTTTCAAATACTTAATTATCTTCCTATTTACAATAATCATTCTTGTATCCGCAAACAATCTATTTCCAAACTATTCAGGATGAGAAGGTTAGGTATCATATTTGTTTATACTATCGGATGGATGGTTTGGACCCAACCAACCAAAACACCGGGCCGCCCTTCGTTGATTGTACAATGAATTGGGGATATCGGATTCATTTGAGCCATAGCATGCATAATTTTCCAACAACAACTCCTGAGATATCCAAATATTTTATAAAACATTGATACACCAGCCCTCCTTGGACCAACCTTTGCTGCAACTGGAAAATCAGCCCAATTTGGTTTTACATTGACTACCATCAGCCAGGAAGGACCCCACTCCCTGACAGCATTACCACACTTCTAGCACTATAGTTGTTGGGTATCTTCCTTACTAACCGATTCAATCCTACCATACAAAAGCAAACCAAATAGCTTTAACCACTATACTATGCTTAGGGGGAATTACAAACCTATTTTACCGCCATCTGTGTTATTCCACCCAAAACCATTATCAAAAAATCATAGCTTTTTTACATCGTCAACTAGGCTTTAATTGGGTAGCTCTAGGGCTTAAATCCCATACCTTACTTCCTGCATATCTGCACAATGCTTTTTTAAAGCAATACTATTCTATGCTCTGGCCTCTATTATCCATAACCTTAATGATGAACAAGACATCCGTAAAATAGGAAAAGACTACTCATACTTCCCAATTCCTCCTCAAGAATCATACTAGGGCAGCCTTAGCCCCATAGGAACCCCATTTTTAGCAGGATTCTCCTCAAAAGATGCAATCATCGAAGCCATAAAAACACACACATGTAAACACATGAGCCCTATGCATCACACTTATTGCTACCATACCACAGCCTTCTACAGCATATTGAGGTAATTCACTTTGTTTTTATTAAATCCAACCACGGTTCCTCCTGTTTCTCCAAATATCTGAAAATAACCCAAACATAACCAACCCTATTACACGACAGCTCTGGGTAGTATTCTTACAAGGCTTTTCCCTCACAACAAGCATTCCTCCTACCACAATTATTCCTATAACAATCCAACCCCATAACTAAAAATTTCAGCTATGCTTAGTAACTTTGCAGGCATTCTAATCTCAATTGAACTATAAGCCTTTAACTAATAAAAATCCAATCATCCCATAATTCACACACAAAACTTCTCAAAATATTAGGGCTTTTCACACACATCTTTCCATCGACTAAAACCCTCTAGAGGTTTACAAAACAGGTCAACACAATTGCTACCATACCAATTGGATCTAGGGGATATGGGGAAAAACTGGACCAAAAGGTCAAGCCAACTTTTTACATAGCCCATATCTTCTACTTTTACTTCTACCCAAAAAGGGGTTTATCAAATACTATTTCCTCTCCTTCATAATTCTATAACACTAATCCTCCCACCCTATAATTATAAACTTCGGATAACTTCCAAAAACCACCAAGATAGTAATAAATAAAATTCAACCTTAATACTATAGCTCAACCCCCACAACCATACAACAAAGACACCCCATTCCAACCTTGACCAAAAAATAGCTACCCAACCAATCAAACAACCTCAATAGCCATAACCACCCTTACCTCCCCTGACACCATTAAACCAAACCATTCTTTATTAATAAACTCAAAAAAATAATATAACTAAAAGTTACTATATTATCTACCCAACTTTCAGGGTAACCCTTCAAGCCATAGCAGCAGTATAACCAAAATTACTAACATTCCCTCCCAAAAAATCAAAACACAATTAACCCCTAAAAAATGTACCAATTCAAACCAACAACAATAGCACAACCCAAACCCCCACTAACCACAAGACCTCAAACCCCCAAGGAGAAGGCTTAGGAACAAATGCTACAAACCCAAAAATTAACATTAAGGACAATACAAAATAAATCGTTTCCATATTAGTTTTAGTATGGTTTAAACCATAAACCCATGACCCGAAAACCATTGTTGTAATTCAACTACAAAAACTAATGATTAATATACGAAAAGACACACCCCTCCTAAAAATTATCAACCCTTTTTATTGACCCACCTTGCTCCATCCAACATCTCTGCCTGATGAAACTTTAATCCCCATTAGGAGTATGCCCAATTATTTCAAATCCCTCAGGCCTATTCCAGCAATACACCATATCCTCAGACACACCCACTGCCTTTTCCTCCGGGGCCCATATTTGCCGGGACGCAATTACGCCGATTGTCTGCACTTACACGCTTAATGGGGCTTCCATATTCTTTTATATGTTTATTTTTACATTTGGTCGAGGAATCTACTTTATGGATTTTAAACCTCCCAAAGAAAACATGGAAACCATCGGGCACTTTTCTACTTACCGTTATAGCAACAGCATTTGTTGGGGTATGTTCTTCCTTTTGAGGTCAAAATCATTCTGAGGTGCCCCCCACTAAAACCTTTCCATCTCTATCCCCTATATTGGGTACAACTCTAGCAGAATGAATTTGAGGGGTTTCTGCAGGAAAGCAAATCCTCACACGATTCTTTTGCTTTTACTTCATCCTACCATTTTATCATCATAGATTGGGCTGGGTTCACCCGTTCTCCTACATGGAAACAGGCTGCAACAACCCATCAGGCATCAACCCAGACTCAGATAAAATCCCATTCCACCCATACTACACTTATCAAAGACGCCTTTAGGCTTTTATATTTCTTCTTAGTACTTTCCTCCCCAGCCTTTTTTCAAAGACTCACTAGGTGATCCAAGGATAACCCTCTCACCTGCCAACCCCTTTAAACAATCTCCACACATCAAACCAGAGTGGTACTTTCATTTTGCAACCCCATTCTATTTCTATTCCCAATAAACTAGGGAGGTGTCCCCGCTTTACTAGCATCTATTCTAATTCCTCCCAATTATCCCGAAATCTCCAGCCAAACCAACGGCAAATATTTTTCCAACCTCCAAACCCTATTCTGAAATTTCCTCACTGCTTCCAATTCACTTACCTGAATTTGGCCAGCCAGTTGGAGCAGCCATTCATTATCACCAATAGCTTCTATGCTTTTCCACTTCCTACTTAATTTTGTCCCATGCCCTCTTGCGTTTATTCAAAAAAACTAAAACCCAAGGAAGAGTTCCAATAATTTAACTAAAATACTGGCCCTTGTGCCTTATGAAGGAAAAACCCTTCCTAGGACCAATCAGGAAGGGAGGCATTACGCCCCACCATCAACCCCAAAGCTGGTATTCTAGTTAAACTACTTCCCGTCCAAAAATTTTTATTTTTTTTGCAAAATTTAATTTGTATAAATATCTCAGTATTAATTTTTTTTTGCAAAATTTTCAATAAAATTTTTAATTCAAGTCAAAATACATATTTATATATATATATTAGTACATATATTAATGATTATAGTATGTTTATTGTATATAGAGCATACATTTATATTCCCTATCATATAATTTAAGTATACATAATAATCAATATATTAAAACCATTTATAATATATTTAACAATTAATTAACACATTCAATCTTCTACTAATATAACTCATATTAGTACATTATAATTAATATGTATACATTACATAAGACATATAATGTTCGCATAAGACATTAACCCCAATGGACCGAGATCAAAAAAGCTACACCCTCTAGCAGATCACCACCATTATGGATACCTTTATCCCCAACCCACGGAGATCAAAACCCGCCATCTGAAGATACAATATCCTTGAGCAAGCCCATAACTTGTGGATGAACCTTCTTCCACGACTGGCTACTGGTTGCTACCAGGCCCATTCGTTCCATTTCAGCTAAACCGCTTTTGGTCGAGGCATTTGTGATGGTAACAATGTTGTTTAGCCCTAACCGCGGCATCTCCAGTGATCAATAGGGCATTAGGTAGTTTTAAATTTGGGTGTGGTTTAACAGCAGGGCGGGAGCCTGGGGACGCCATTGTGGACTTAATAAAAGGCAACCCAATTTCAAACGGACATCAACTGAGGACTCTTTTTGGACGCGCGGTTATTTCCCCCCTTTCTTTCCAGACAGCCCTGTGAGTATATAAAATAGGAAAAGCATATTTGGAGTCAGTATAAATGTTCCCTTTCAATAGGATCATAGATTTAAAGCTAATATGGGCCTTAAAGATTACTGAGTCCATCCCCTTCATTTTATAGGTGAGAAAATAGAAGTTCAGAAAGATCAAGTGACTTGATTAAATCCAGGTTTTATTTTCTCAATATGCAATTGTTTTTCTCTGCTATAGAGTGACAGCTAGGTGGAACTGAGCTTGGAGTCAGGAAAACCCAAGTTCAAATTCAGTCTTAGATACTTCCTAGCTATGTGATCCTGGGTGGCAAGTCATTTAACCTTTGAGTACCTCAAAAGTATCCTATGTAATACAGTTAATTGATATAGTAGATAGAGTGCCATTTCTGGAATTGGAATACCCAAATTCAAAGATGGTCTCAAGCAATTATTAAGTATGTGACTTTGAGTCAGTCAGTTAACCTCTTGTTTTGCCTCAAGTTCCTCAATTGTAAAATGGAAATAATAACATTTACCTTCCAAACTTGTTGTGAGGATCAAATGAGATAATCAATTATAAAGTACTTTGAGAAATATTAGCTATAATTATTGATACCTTTCTTGAACCTTCTCATTGTTATTTTCTCCCTCCTCAGTTATATTTTCTTTACTTAAATATTTAATGGGAGTGTGAAACTGTGTTCCCTTTTCATCTGTAAAATCAACACTGAAATTCTGTCTCCTTTGACTCTTGGTCTCCCAGGCTCCATGGAGTCTATGAGAGAATGTGTTTCTCAGGCGAGGCCATTTCTAAGGTAAATCACCCCCATTGATACTTGGATCTCCATTCAAATTCAGGCTGAAAAAGTCTTCAAAGTAATTTCAATTGGGAGATCCTGGTCTGATCAGCTAAAACTACCTCCAAACCTCTGCCAAGATCTGCTTATAAAATAGGTTTCTGTTCTCTCATTTCTTTGCAGAATGTCCATAGTAGTATGTTTTGCCTCTTTGGCATAGCTGCCAGGACTCCTGCCTGCTGAAAAGATATTCTCTTCTCAGTGCCAGCCTCCATTTCCTTAATAGGACTTTGCACTAGGAAGTCAATCTTTTAGCAAAGCTGACTTCTTATCCAACAACAAACTTTTTTTTGCCATTTAAAAATCTTTGGGTTTGTGAATTCTTTCACAAAGGACCTGCACCTCTGATCAAAAGGGGATTTCCACAATTCTCTGACTGCCACTAGAACCCCATCATATTTATGTTCTATCTTCTGTTAGGATGTAAGTTTCTTAGAGATTGAGACTGCTTTTTATTTTTGCCTTTGTATTTTCCAATGGCTGGCAAAATGCTTTAAACAGAAGACACTTGTTGAATAAATGCTTGTTGTGATACAGGAAGCACCTGCCAGTGGCTGCTGGAAGTCTAATTCATATCTGTGGAATGGATCTCTTCATGTGAGAGGATGATGATGATAGAAGGATCCTGAAAGACATTTGTATTCTCTGACCTCCTCATTCCCAGTCCACAAGCAATAGCTGTGTCAATAAAGGCTGCTTTTCAACTCCTTCAGATGTTATGATCCACAGCTGTGGAGGCTCTCAGAGACCTGCCCCTTCACCTAGGCATGGTCCTTAAAGGATCATGCCTAAGTGAAGGGGCAGGTTTTTTGTTTTATGGATATTCCCTCTCCCTCCCCACCTTCCTACATTTTGGTCAGTAAGTTTGTGCATTTGCTGTTATCTGAGCCCACACACTGAGGAATGCAAGCAGCACTATCATCTCTGGCTGGTTGTAGGGTGAAATATTAAGCAGGTATTGATCTTGTGAGATGTCATGGAAGCAAACTTTCAAATTTTCTCCATTTGAAAGAAAGAAGGACTATAGTTAGAACAGGCATTTAAGTCTCTCATCAGTCTCCTGGCTCAGCCCTTTGATGTGCTGGTCCATTTAATTACCCCAACTAAAAAAAGTCTTACCAGGTCTCTTCTCTCTTTCCTTCCCCACAGGTTACCAAAGGAACTCTCCTGGGAGGTTCCTACTCACAAAGAGCTCTTGGATGCTGCTGCTTCTTATGCCCCACGTTCAGGTGCCAAATGTTGTGAAACGGGAGCCACCTACCAGTGGCTGCTGGAGGTCTAACTCAGACCTATAGAATGAATCTCTTCATGTGAGAGGATGATATAGATAGATGGAAGCTGAGAGACAGTTGCATTCTCTGATCTCTCCACTGAGAGATAGTTGCATTGTTTGACCTCTCTCCTCTTCCCTCTGCCTCCAATTTATTTAATTCCCAGTTTACAAGCAACACCTGTGTCAGTAAAGGCTGCCCTGCAACTCCTTCAGATATTATGATTCACAACTGTGGAGGCTCTCAGAAAATTGACCTGCCCCTTCACCTAGGCATATTTATTGAACTTAATGCATTAGCAAACAATCAAGCGCTAAATACTATGCTAAGTACTAAAAAAGAAATGGAAAAGTAGCCTTTTTCCTGTAAAGGGCTGAAAGTATGAAAAGGTGTATTTGAATCAGATAACAGAGCACTTCAAGCTAATTACCTATTCAATATGAGACAATGACTCTATTAGCATATGTTTTGGATAAATGGCCCTTCTCACTATTTGGTGTTGGCTCAATGTTTGGGGTTAAGATAATTGTAGGCAAGGATTAGAGGGTGGGGTGAGAGAGGCCAGACTTCACTTTGCCACAGGACAAGGAGGAAAGAAGTTGGTGGCCAGACTTCTGGCAGTTTGTCTGTCTCCTTCACTTCTCTCCCTAAAGACTAAGGACTTTAATTTATCCTGACTCTGGCTGATCCTGAGGCCTCCAGGGAGCTACCCAGGACATTTTCCCTTAAGAAATTCACATTTTAACTATTTCTAGTCATATGAAAAGATGCTCCAAGTCATTATTAATCAGAGAAATGCAAATTAAGACAACTCTGAGATACCACTACACACCTGTCAGATTGGCTGAGATGACAGGAAAAAATAATGATGATTGTTGGAGGGGATGTGGGAAAACTGGGACATTGATGCATTGTTAGTGGAGTTGTGAACGAATCCAACCATTTTGGAGAGTAGTTTGGAATTATGCTCAAAAAGTTATCAAACTGTGCATACCCTTTGATCCAGCAGTGTTACTACTGGGCTTATATCCCAAAGAGATTATAAAGAAGGGAAAGGGACCTGTATGTGCACGAATGTTTGTGGCAGCCCTTTTTGTAGTGGCTAGAAACTGGAAACTGAATGGATGTCCACCAGTTGGAGAATGGCTGAATAAATTGTGGTATATGAATATTATGGAATATTACTGTTCTGTAAGAAATGACCAACAGGATGATTTCAGAAAGGCCTGGAGAGACTTACACGAACTGATGCTGAGTGAAATGACCAGGAGATCATTATATACTTCGACAACAATACTATATGATGACCAGTTCTGATGGACCTGGCCATCCTCAGCAACGAGATCAACCAAATCATTTTCAATGGAGCAGTAATGAACTGAACCAGCTACGCCCAGAGAAAGAACCCTGGGAGATGACTAAAAACCATTACACTGAATTCCCAATCCCTATATTTATGCCCACCTGCATTTTTGATTTCCTTCACAAGCTAATTATTTCAGAGTCTGATTCTTTTTATACAGCAAAATAATGTTTTGGTCATGTATACTTATTGTGTATCTAATTTATATTTTAATGTATTTAACATCTACTGGTCATCCTGACATCTAGGGAGGGTGGGGGTAAGAGGTGAAAAATTGGAACAAGAGGTTTGGCAATTGTTAACGCTGTAAAGTTAACCATGCATATAACCTGTAAATAAAAGGCTATTAAAAAAAAAGAAATTCACATTTTGATGGGAGAAATTAGAGCTAATCTCAGAGGAAAGAGCTTAAGTCTTTCAAAGTTCTTTGAATTTACAATGAAAAATGCTGAATTTGCCTCATTGCAATTTACAACCATAGTTCCTAGCTCTGTTCCTTGGGATCATGTGAAGCAGAACTCATCTAATCTCTTCTATGTTATAATTTTTGAAAGTTGTTATCCTAAAGGCCTCATTTCTAAAATATATGGAGAAATGAAATATAGAGCCATTCCCCAATTAATAAATGGTCCAAGGATATGAACAGACAATTTTCAAATAACTAAAGCCATTTCTAGTCATATGAAAAAATGCTATAAATTACTATTGATAAGAGAAATGCAAATTAAGACAACTCTGAGGTACCACTTTATACCTCTCAGTCAAGATGACAGGAAAAGATAATCATGAATATTAGAAGGGATGTGAGAAAGCTGGGACACTAATGAATTGTTGGTGAAGTTGTAAAATGATCCAACCATTCTGGAGAGCAATTTTGAACTATGCCCAAAAGGGCTACCAAACTGTGCACACCCTTTGATCCACCAGTATCTCTACTGGGTCTGTCTCCCAAAGAGATCATAAAAGCACCCACATTTGCAAAAATGTTTGTAGCAGCCCTTTTTACAATGGCAAGGAACTGTAAATTGAGTGGATGCCTATCAATTGGAAATTATGGTATATAAATGTAATAGAATATTATTGTTCTACAAGAAATGATGAGCAGGCTGAATTCATAAAAGCCTGAAAAGGCTTACATGAACTGATGCTAAGTGAAGTAAGCAGAACCATTATATACAGTAACAACAAGATTATGCAACGATCAACTGTGATGGATTTGGCACTTTTCAATAATGAGGTGATTCAAGGCAATTCTAATAGTCTTGTGATGGAAAGTGCCATCCACATTCAGAAAGAGAACTATGGAGGCTGGATGTGGATCAAAGAATAGTATTTTCACCATTTGTTGTTGTTTGCTTGGGTTTTTTTCTCCTTTTTCATGTTTTTTTCCCCTTTAGATCTGTTTTGTGTGTGTGTGTGTGTGTGTGTGTGTGTGTGTGTGTATACATGACAAATATGGAAATATGGTTAGAAGAATTACACATGTTTAACCTAGGAGAGAGAAGGAGATAGAGAATAATTTGGAACACAAGATTTTGCAGAGGTGAATGTTGAAAACTATCTTTACATGTATTTGGAAAAATAAAATATTATTTAAAAAGTGGGAAAAAAGTAGTTATCATTCTCCTTTCCCTCCCCCCCCATCTTATTTCCTCTAGTCTTAACATACCTATTTTCTTCAGTTGGTTTCTAAGAGACCATTTTGGTCACTTACCTATGAATTTCTCCCAGTTTTTCAATGTCTTTTCTAAAATTTAGTGGCCGGGAATGATGGCAAAATTCTAGATATGTCCAAGAGTAGCATATAGCAGTACTTTGGGTTAGTAGGATTATGGTGAGTCAAATGTATCCTGCAAACTTTAAATTTTTGCTACTTGTCATGGGGGTGAACCCTGAAACTATGTCCCCTTTAATCTGTAAAAGAGGGGTGATTGGAGTCTCAGACTCTCCTCTGGGAACAGCATATCTTCCCAGACAACACTCTCCCAAGTTAAGTGGTTTTATTCAGTTGGAGATCTTGGCCTGATATTCCTATTGAGTGGCTTGAAACTCCAAGATAAATGATCTCTTTTTAATTGGAGATCTAAGGGGCACTGACAACATTGAAGGAATCTCATTCAATTTTGAATGGAAGCCTGAGCCTCAGACTGATAATAAATCTGGATTCCAAATCTTTGCAGAAGTCCAAAACAGGATTATGCTTGCCAAGGAAGCTCTTTTCTTGGCAAAGCTACCTGCCAGGACTCTTGCCCACTGTGAAGATATTCTCTGCTCAGTGTTAACCCTTGTTATTTCTCTAACAGGACCTTCTTACTCACTAAAAAGTCTGTCTTCCTAGCAAAGCTGGCTTCTCAGTGCTAACAATAAATCTCTTTTGCCACACCGAGTTTTCAGGTTTGCGAATTCTTTCTCATTGGACCTGCACCGACCAGAGGATTCCCCAACCCAATTTTCGACCACTAGCCTCATCATTTGTACCTCATAACTTGGGTTTAGAGCCCACAAAATTAGAAATTCAGTGGTCCAGTACTATTAATACAATAGGTATGAGTCGTAATTTTTTGAGTTGAATTAATTAAAAATTAGATGACCTTCTCCAAATAATACCTTCCTGAGAAAAAAAGGAATCCTTATTTTAGGATGAAAATGCCAAACAGATTCTACAGAATTCTGCTTATAAAACAGAAGCAATACTGAGAGCCTTGAAATGTAAAAATCAGTCATTTTTGAGTTTGTACTAACTTGCAAAGCTATAGCTAGAAGGAAAAGTAGTTGGTGCCTACAGTTTCTATTAGGTATGCTGTCTTTAATTTAATTAATGTCTTTCATTAAAGAACATTAAGTCCTCTATTATAGATATTATCTCATTTCCTGCTATTCATGTTTTAAGTGGAGGTGGGTTGTTTTTTAATGAGCTGATTTAGAAACAGAGAGACAGTAAATTTCTGTGATACTACTGAGACATCAGAAATCTTACTGGGCTAGTCTTGTCTTTTGGAGAAAGACGGTTAAAAAATGATGAAAGTATGTTCAGGAAAGGTAAGGTAAACAAAACCCACCTGGATAGAGTCACTTAGATAGATACATAGAGACATTAGTTTATGGAAAGCTTTTATGAAATGTTTCTTTGTTATCTGCAGAAGACAAAGTCCCTTTTTAGCCAGAAGGATTAAGCTAAATGTGAAGAATTCCCCTACAGGAAAGAATAAATATTAGAACAGGTTATCCCAAGGCATTTAAAAAAATGCACAGTTTAGGTAAGGACCTGGAGGATGATAAGGAGGTGGACTAGGCAAATTTTCAGAATTCTATTTATCCCTGTCATTTAAAGCGGGAAGGGTGCAGCTCTTACCTTGGAAATGCAACATTGCAACATCTTTCTTGTGAAATTGATCAACACTGATGTTGTCACCTTTATTCCACTGATTAGAAATTTTGTGAAGGTTTTCACAAGTTCCAGATGCACAGCATTGATAAGCATAAGGCATTTCCAACAGCCTGTAGAAGAAAAAACAAAAGCCAAAAAAAAATCTTATCATACTTAAATGTACAATTATCCTTCTACATTGTGACTTTCCCTATCTTGTTTTTGATATAGTAGGCATAAAAAATTAAATGGGAAATTTTGAGGGAGTTTTGCAGAAGCGACATAATAACACACAAAGGCCAATAGATGACACAGAAAAATATTAGAAAGTGAGAAATGTATAAAATATATGTATAGAATTGTATAATACCAACCCAAAATACTCCATAAAAGAAAAAGAAAAAAATTCAGATTCCTTTGGTACAAGAGAAAGCCAAAATATTTTATGTGGACTTTCCAGATCATTAGGGTGCAATATAAAAGGGGAGTCTTTTTCCTCCTTAAAGCACTCTCAGAGGTTATTTAGGTGATGTAGCAGATAGAACATCAGCCCTGAAGTCAAGAGTACCTGAGTTCAAATATGACCTCAGATGCACTTAACCCCAATTTCCTCCAGCCCCTCCAGTAAAACACTCTCAGGTAGTTTCTTCATTATCACGTAGTCTGAAATATTTTGAAGAGCATTCCTTTTTCATTCAGATGTAAAAGTCCATTATAGAGATAGGTATGTCTGGTACAATGGGTAAAGTTCTGCCTCTAGCACATATAGGCAAGTCATTTAATTTCTCAGTGTTTCAAGAAAATCTCTACTATAAATTAGAGATGTACTCATCTAGTTACTACTAGTTAGAATCAGTAGAGAGAATGAAACCTTTTGTAAGACCTGTTGTAAACATTTGTTTGTAAACCTCTGTGAAGGTGGTTGGAAGATGCTCTATCATTTCCTTTCTTGTTCCAGCATTCCACTCAGGATACAAAATACATTTTTCAAAGATTCCATGACCTCATGAATTTTGAGAATTGCTCCTATACATTTATTATTTCGCATAAATACAAATGTATCTTATTAGTTTTAATGACAAACTCACTTGAGTTCTGGAAAGTTTTCAGATGATATTAGACTCTGCAAGGCATGGTTTCCTGTTAATTTTAAGTGAGTTAAACCATGTAACCCCATCACAGGAAAAGACGACAGAAAGTTGGATGATAGATCCTTGTATAACATCAAAAAATTAGCTTTTTAGTCTTTACTTGCAATGATATAGCAAGATATGCATAATAAGGACTTGGCTATGAAATCCCCTAGAAAGAAAAAATTATAATATGTACAATATTAGTATTATGATGAAAGTGATCTAGTTTTTTCTTTTAATATGTAGAAGTAACAAACATTCTAATGATCATGATTCATAAATAGATGATTATTTTAAGATACAGTTTATTCACTCAATTAATTTCAATTTAATTCAATTCAGCATTTATTAACAGGAGTTAAGCACTATGTTTATTTTCAGGGGAGATATCAATTCTAGAAAGATGAATCCTTGCCTTCATGGAACTTCTGGTTAGAAGGCTTTTTTTCCCTTTCTTATGTTTCCAATGGCAAATCAAAAAACGAATTTCAGAAATACACACAGGTAAATAACACTATGATAGGATGTTACAGAGAGAACTTCATTCCAGTCAAACAGGCCTGCTAATTACATGTTGTCAACTGTACTTGACAATCCATATTACATCTCTGAGTCTTTGAATAGGTGATATTATAAGTCTGAAGTGAACTCTCACAGAATAATTAATAATAGTAGCTAACATTTATATAGTGCTTATTATTTGATACACTCTGTACTAAGTTATTTTCAACATTTGTTCCTCACAATAACCCTGGGAGGCAGGTTCTATTACAGATAAAGCAACTGATTAAAGTTAACTAACTTGTCCAGGGTCATACAGCTAGTAAGTGTCTGAGGGAGAATTTGAACTCAGTCTTCCTGATTTTGGATAGAATCCTTTGCTTTCTTTAGAGAACAGGCACCTAAATATAGCAAGCTTTTCCTGAGGCCCCCTCCTGATAACCCTTAATCATCAGCACTCGCTTTCCTGAAATTAGCTTGTTCTTATACTTATTAATGTAAACATTAATACATTAGCTTGCTTGTATAAATATTGTGACAACTATGTAACTTCTTTTATCTTTGTATGTATACTCCCAAGGCCTTGCATAGCATCTCTTAAAACCTAAGTATTTAACATTTTTTGACTTGAATTGATGAATTAAATAAGGCTGATAGAAAGAATTAGAGGAATGGATCCCAGGTTTCTATTTAATATTCATTACCAAATTTCTTAGAAAGTATAAATGACCTGAATTCATTTTCTTTTTCTACTTTTACTTCTTTTTCCTTTCTCTTCTACTCATATACTACCCCAGTGTTTAAAATTGTTTTGATCGGAAATACTCATATTAATATAGTAGTAAAGAATGTATAATGGGGGAGATGGAAACAGAAGTAAAAAGAGGTGAAAGAGATAATAGAATGAGTTCTCTGTAGAAATATTTATTTAGTGCTTTGACTTGACTCTAGGAAGATCTAAGAAGATCTGACTCAGATATTTATTAGCTGTGTGATCCTGGGGAGTCCATTTAACTTCCCTTAGTCTCAATTTACTCATCTGCAAAATGGGGACAATATTTGTCTTGTTTTGCTGTAGGGTCAAATGAGAGACTGTATTCTAATCACTTTGCCAACTCTAAATTACTATGGAAATGTTTGCTGTTACTATTAGATGTAAAGTTTAATTCATAAAGGGTCCCATAAAGTCATCAATTCAACAAGTAGCTGTTAGATATCTTTTGGGGCATTGAGAAAATGAAAACCCCTGCCCTCAAAGAGCTCACATCTAAGATGTAAGAAACAATTCAGCAAATTTCATGAATTTAGAAAAATAAAGATACTTCAAAATTTTAATATACAATTAATTTAATATACACATTTTCTTCTGTGACCAACAAAAAATAAAAGAGCATCTGCTGATTGTTGTCTTTCCCTGAAATATAAACGCATATGCATAAATATAAAAATATGATGTAAATAAATGTTAATGTGTGTGTGTGTGTGTGTGTGTGTGTGTGTGTGTGTGTGTGTGTGTGTGTAAAACACTGAAAACTGGTAGGGGGGAGACAAGAAAGAACTCAAATAAAGAGATGATATTTGAGCTGAATCTTCAAAGGAATTAAGGTTACTAGAGGTGGAACTGAGAAGAGAGAGCATTATGTGTTCTGTGACAGCTTGCCCAAAGGGAAGATGATAGGTGATGGAGGCAGAACTTACATATCAGGAGCAGTATATACATTGATTTGGCTGAATGGAATGTGCTTTGGGGGAGGAAGGAATGTTATATAAAAACTGGGAAAGAGTTAGTTTGGAACAAGATTTTAAAAGACTTTAAATGCCAAATAGAAGAGTTTGTCTTTAATCCTTCTATATAACCTCTTGAATATGGGAGAGACATGGTTAGGCCTGTAGCTGAGGAATATTATTTTGGTCACAGCCTGGAGATTGGATTGATGAGTGAGAGGTATGGAAACAGAAAGACTGAAAAGGCTACTATAATAATACAGATGAGAAGTGATGAAAAACCTAGTTATAGTGTATGTGGAGAAACTGGGACACATACAAGAGATTTTTTGGAGACAGAAAAGACAAGACTTGGCACCTGACCAAGTATTGGATATGAAAGCAATGTCATCCACTGCATCCTGGGCCATTGTCAATCTTCTTGACTTTGTCTTGACATTGGACTACGATGACTGGAGGAGAAAATAAGGGTGATGACTTTGTGCAGCTCTAACTTACTTAAATCCTATTTGTGCACAAGTTAAAACATCACCTTGTAATGTCATTTGTCCTCTTTAAAACAAAAACAAAAGAGTAAAAGAGAGAAAGACAGACTAAGAATGCAACAGTAAACTGCATTTTATGTGAAAACATAATCCACCTCCAGAGGAAGAAGGAAACATTTGATTTACAAATAAGACACTAATCAAAAAAACCTCTTTGTGAGAATACAACTTATTTTTTCCCCCATCCATCAGGCAGGGATCATTTCTTTCTGATCTCATTGGAAGCTGAAAAAGAAGAAACTGACTCAAGTTATAGTATAGATGTAGAATAGCTCTCAGAAGGGATTTCTTGACAATAAAAGATGAACTTGAGAAGGAAAGAAGATTCCATCACTCCCAGAGTTTATAATAACATCACTTCATTTGTCTGGGATGAATTAGGCCCAAAGGCAGGGGGATGGAGTAAATACCATCTTCAAGTTCTTTAAAAATCTCTGGCTAAATAATTTGAGTGGAAAATCTTCAGTTTCCCAGCTCACATATGATAGTGACTACCCACATTAAAGTTTAACATTTAAGACAGTCACATATGGAATTTACTGATGCTGACCCTCTAGGATTTTAATTTTTATTATTCTTTGTCCCTTCCCTTCCCTATATAATATATACATATGCGTATGTATATATGTATAAACACACATATAAGAATATATACACATGCACATCTAAATTTCTCTCAGGGCCAGAAAAAAAAGTTGAGTTGCCTTCAATATTCACTATCATTATCATCACCACCATTTCAAGAGAAATTTGTCAAGTATATAGAGTGAGACAGCAGAATTTAAGAAAGCAAATATTATATTCTGGGGAAAGACAATAACAACCAGTAGTGCTATTTTTTGTTGACCATTAATAGAAGGAAAAAATATACACAATTTGAAGTGTCTCTGGTTTTTCCAATATTTCTGAAGTTAACTGAATTTTTCTAGGCAAAAATAGTCAAACATTTTATGATAAATTTATATATAATTATAATATATTTATTGTAAATAAAATTATTATATATTATATATATTATGTATTACATATAAATTTATGATAAATTCCCCTGGACAAAGTTTGTGCCAAATACTTACGATTCTTTGAGACTTGAGAGTGTCCTGATTGCAGTGGGGAACGCATTTAAATTGTTGTAATTCAAATCTCTGTGAAAATAAACAGATCATATTTTTGACTTTCCACTTAGAAAATAATGCAGGTTGTACCTATTTCAAGTGGAGTTTTCTTAAGAGTTATATATTTTCATTAAGGATAAAGGTTTTATATCAGTTTTATCTGCATTAAAACTAATTGATGAGGTAATACAATTCAATAGAAACACCAAATAAAACTTATTTATTTTTTATAGATATCCTCAAAAGTCTTATTCTAATATGCCATTATGGTGTCAAGTTAGCTTCAAGTCTACAAAGATTATACGAGTAGTTTCATATAAGTAAGGAAAGCTTCAAGCATAGGCCCAGAAAACAACCTGTGTCTTCTGTTCAAGGACAAGTATAGACTGGCTTATCATCATAAGGTTAACTGTTGTGTAATGAATTCTTTTCACCTTGCTGATATATGAAATAGACAAAAGCATTAAATGGTACTCAATCATGTATATCTCTTTCCTATTGTTGCAATAATGGTAATGGTAGTAGGTGCTAAGAATCACACAGTTCTTGGATCATCTATGAACATTCATTTAATTGTTGGTACCTTAAAAATAATACATAAGATCTAATAATTTGATATCATATCAGAAGAACTGAACCACATTCATAATTTTTTGCATGAATAAAACCAAAGGATAAAAGTAAATTGTAAGTAAATGGAAGAATAGTTTATAGGTAAATACATGAATTGTTGAAAGTGATTTGTCGATTATAGGTTTTAAAGCATCAAGAAGCATCATTTCATGGAATTATTGGTCATCTCAAATAAAGACAAAGAGGCCTGAAATGAAAATATCTGTAACATATACACTAGGGTATATTGAAGAAGATAAAGAAATATAGAATTCAACAGTATCCTTTAAAGGAAGTCAAGAGAAGCCTTTTTTGCTAGCACTTATGAGGTAGGAAGATAGCAAAACTTATGTCAAGAATATTGTCGTCAAGAAATGAAAAATGTCACAGACTTGTTAATTACTAGGAAGCTTCCCTCCTGTACATTGTGAATCTTTTCCTTTTTTTTTTTAATTTAAATTTTATTTTTCTCAATTACATATAAACAAACATTTTTTCCTGATATTTATTGTTTACTCCAAGATTGAGTTACAAAAAGATCATTAATTTTTCACCCTCAGTGAACATACCTATTTATCCCCCAAATCATCAACAATGCCAATGTTTTAAATTTTTTTTGTTTACTTCAAGAGTACTTCAATGATATTTTTGTATGTTACTTTTTAAAATATAGGAACTAAATATTTTTTTCATGTGATTAATGTTTCCTCACTTGAAAATCATATTTATATGCTTGACCACTACTCTAATGTAAACTGCAAATTGCCTTTATAAGTTTTAAATAATTCTTTATTTTGTAAGTTGTTAGAATCCTAGTGTTAACTCAGTGGAATTGATAGAAACAATGCTTATTGGTTCACACATTAGAGCGAATCCTTACAAGATGTTAAGTCACTAGAATTGATAGAAACAATGCCTACACCTTTGAGAGTTCACACATTAGCTCACACATTAGAGTTCACAAGTTGGGAGATTTCAGTATTCAGTATGAGATTCCTGAATTCACACCTCCCATAATCCCACTCTCGGAGGAGGAGTCAACCTTTGAGTTTATACCTCTAAAAAGAGTATAAAAGGAGCTGAGTTAGTGAAGTCAGTTCAGTTCGGAAGATTGCCAGGAGTCGGAGTTGAGCTAGAGGCAGAAGCTGGCAGAGGCAAAAGACTAGCAACGAGAGCTCTCAGAACTAAAGAAAGCTAACTGGGCTATTTTAGAAGAGACAATAGAAGACTGTACTTTAATCCCTGGCTGCATTTGAGGTGATTATTATGTGGAACTGAAACTAAAGCTGCCTCCAGAAACCTCCCCAAGAAACCTGCCCCCAGAGAGAATGATCATATTTTTAAAAAAGAACACCATAGTAAGTTATATGTCAAGTTTACTTATTATATGTTTTCTTAGTTTTCCTGATCTATTTTTTCTTTTGATTAGTTTTGTTGTAAATGTACATATACCTTGTTCCTAATTATTCCTGCTTTTATAATGGAACATCTCCCTTTAAAAATTGAGATAAGTACAAAATTTCACTTTCTTTCATGTTTTGTAGTTTGTTTTACAAAAATTTTAAGGTGACAACCTAGGATGAACTGAGAAGTGTATAATGACTGAGAAGTGTATAATGTAAACAAATGATAATGCTTGAGATCCCCAGAAGTGATTTCTAGGAGTAAACAGAGACTGCCTAGTGGGTGGGAACTCTGGCCACATTGAAATCGCATCTTAATGGGAGGTGTCTCCTTTTCCAGTTGGCTGTGTGTGTGACTTCATAGACCTTATTTAAGCAATGAGGACTAGGAAGTTAGCCCCTTTCACTGGGAGTTCTGCTGGGAGTAGGAACTAAGAGTGTCAGAGGATAGGATGTAAACATGTAAATAAAGATACTGAGCTTCCATACAACTGCTTTCGAGTGTTCTATTGTGTTCAAACCATTGTTCTTATGAAACAATGGTCAGAGATCTCTGAACATCTCAGAAAGAGGTAAACTTGGTAAAATTGGTTTAAACATGGCAAAAGTGACTGGAGATTTCTCTGAGGGTCTGAGAATTAGTGAATGCAGAGCAGCATTTATAGCATATGAAGGGGAATAAAGTGTAAGGATACTGGAAAAATAGGACGGTACCGAGTTATGAAGTTATGCCAAACAAGACTCATCTTTGTGAGTTCAAATATTGCTTCAGATATTTCCCAGATGTGCGACTATGGATAAGTCATAACTCTTTTTGCCTTAATTTACTCATCTATAAAAGGAGTTGGAAAAGGAAATGATAAAACAAAAAATGATAAACAATATTTTTGCCAAGAAAATCCCAAATGGGGTCACAGAGTGGGACATGATTGAAACAACTGAACAACAAAAACAAAAGGGCAATCTTCCTAATGATTAAAGCTCTCTTCAGGTGGAGCTGTCTCCAAGGAGAGACAGCATCGTTTTGGATAAGGAGCTTTGGGTCAGAAAGATCCAGGTTCATAAAGTCCCATGCCTGACATCAATGGATGACCCTAAGCAAATCATTTAAATTCTTGGTATCTCTAGGTAGCCTCACAAGACTGTAAATTACAAAATAGGAGCTGATCTCTATTGGTAAAGGAAGATTGATCCTTTAGAATTCCCCACTGTGATGACCGCGTATTTTAAAACCAGCAGGAGTCAGGAATTAAAGTTAGGGGAAAATCTTAGATCTTTATTCTTTGTGCAGCTGAAGAGGGATTGTGATAGCAATGTGAGCAGCTGTGACAAGTGTAATGGGCTGAAGTTTGAGTTGATGCACTGAGGTCCCAAGTACATGAGGCTAAATAGTAATTGGACTATACTCTATACATGATTGGATAAAGAATGGTCCCTGCCCACTCTCTGTGCAAGTCCTGATGTGTTTTACAGGAAATGACGATTTTGGTGGGTGGAGGCAGAGAGAGGAACAGGAAGAGAAGCTGGGAGAGATGGGGCCTGGATCCATTCTCCTGGCTGCTGGTCGTGTGGCTGGTGATCTAGCTAGCTCCTTGACTCAGCTGCACACATTGCTATCGCCGATTATCTTCCACTTCCGATCCTTCTTCACTGAGAATAAAGACTGACGATTTTCCCCTAACCTGAACTCCGGACTCCTGCTGATTTTAAAATACGCGATCTTCACAGACAAGAACCTCACCAGCAGTGTCTCCCCGCCTCTCTTCCTGCCCCTCTGCCTCCACCCACCAAAATCATCCCTATGTCATTTCCTATATAATACATCAGGAGTTGCACAAAGAGTGGGTGGGGGCCATTCTTTCTCCAAGCATATACATTAATAGAGTATGGGCCAATTACTATTTAGCCTCAGGTGCTTGGGACCTCAGTGCATCAACTCGAGCCTCAGCCCATTACACCCCACATCAATGAAATTATAGATCTGGTCTTGACAAAAGTGGAATGAACTTTCTTTTGGCAAATAGTGGGTTCCCCTACCTCCAAAGTCTCTAAATGAAGGCTGGATGACTCTACATTGGAGAGTTCATAGAGGGGATTCTTTTTCAGGTAAGGTTGAACCAGATGATCTTTGAGGAAATATTCAGCTGAAATTCTGTGGCTCAGAGACTCTCTTGAGGCTGGTGATTTCTCTGACCAATGGAAATCTATTTTAGCATGTTTTGTTGGACTTTAATGCTGTCTTAAACCATCATGCCTTTTTGTTGCCTGCCTATTTCACACTGGGCATCCTAGATTCCTGTCTCCATGACTATGGGTAGTAATTCTTAATTAATATCTGGCTTCTGAATTTTGATTGAAGATGATCTAACTTTTATAGTAGTTGGAAGTTTCTGCCTTTGAGAGGAATGTCCATTTCTATTTTTGAGAAGTATACTGACTCCAAGATTATCTCAGGAATACAACTAATAATTAAGGCCAAAACCAATATACAATCCTGAATCTGAAATGTAATGCTCAATTATAAAATGTTAGAACTGATGAGGCAATGAGTGAAAAAGTCCATGAAGAAACTCAAGTAACAATATCTTCTACCCTTAGTATGGAGAGATGACAGACTCAAACATGTGAGCTTCTCTATTTGGGACTACCTAAAGTTACAGATACAGATTACAACTTCATCAGTCAAACCTTTTTTTCCCCTATGTAATTCTTGCTACATCTTTTCATTACTTTGCCAAAAAAGACTATCTCCTTATTTTACTGGGATGGGGATAGGGAGGGAAGTATAACTTTTTTTAAAAAAATTATACATTTTGTGAACTCTCATGTATTCAGACTGTCCATTTGTCATAGTATGCCCTTAAAACATGACTGATTTTATATTCTAGTTATACATGTCTTTTATACTTTTTATATCACTTCTAATACCCAATTATGAAGCAACATACTTCAATACTTCTTTTATATCTGTAATCTATCATTCTATTCATTGATTTTTGGCAATGGAAAAATTTGGTAGTTATCATTGGAGAAAAATATCCTTAGGCTTTCCACTTTTACTCACATTTTAATAAGCTTTCCAGACTTAATATATCTTTCTTCTATCTATAGTTATCTATATATCTATATCTATAGATTTTTCTTTCCATACTTAATATACCTTTCTTCTGTCTATAGTTATCTATATTTCTATATCTATCTATACTTTGATAAAAGCAGAATAATTGTGTCTTAGTCTTTGAGGATAATGTATTTCCCAGATGAGTCAGGAAAGTTTTTCGGTCAGCTAATCAGATATGGTTGAATGTTCCTTTTTAGAGAAGAATTGCTAGTTAATTTACAAAGTGAGCTAATCTGAGTCCAACATGAATCATGGCTCACATTTGTCTGGAACAAACCATCACTAAGCTATGTGACAGGCAGGAATTAATGTTAGTTGCAAACATAAATTTCCTTCCTGTTGGCTAATTCCCTCCAGATGCTAAGTTTTGATTAAATGAGGCTTGGGCCCTTATAAGTTACTTGATTTCCAATAGAGGGAAGAGGGAAATAGTACTTTGGAAGAACCATAGCACTGATTAATATATCTTCTACAGACTTATTAAAATTTTGCACAAACTTGATATGAAAAGAACACACATGTATTAAGTACCTATTAAATACATTATGCTAAGAACTTTACAAGTATTATAATATTTCATATTATTACAAATATTATCATCATGAAACCTCAGCGTGTTGTTTCCCAGATGCAGTTCATCATAGGCCCTTACCTAGTTCTTTATGAACAACAACAAAAAAGATGAAGTAGTGGGGATCACTACTGAAACTTAAATTTCTTATATTCTTGTTAATGAAACCAGGATCCTGAACTTGACTCAGAAGCACAAGCACTAGTGTATTAATTTATGATTGCCAAGATTTTTAGCTCTTCCTTATGTGAATCAAGGGCATTCTAATTATTTCCTAAACATAATGGTTCCACTCTGATACTGCATATAGCTCATCTATTCTCTTGGTGCCTGAGAGGAATACCTTATTTGTTTCTATAAGGTGAACCATTAGTGGTTCCTCCTCTCCCAAATGAAGGGATGGCTCCCCCACAAAACAAACAAAAAACCAAAACCAAAACCAACTAACCAACCAAACAAAAACACTTGTGGAAAAAGCTAGAGTAGTCTCAAATACTTTCCTCCTAGTTTTTGTGTTGAACTAGACTTGCATATGAGTAAAGGATTACAAAGTTATTTAATGGAGAGTTTTCCTCTTCCCCATTCATGATTTGAACCAATAATATAGCTTAGGGTCATCTAAACCAGCCTAGATTAGTCTATTGTTAATCTTCCCTTCCCTTTACCTTCTTTGGCAAATACATTTTAGGGAATTGCTGTGCCCAAAAAATTTCACTGCCCACTTAATACTTCTTCAGTTGCTATGATCTCAAGGCTTTGAAAAGTAATTTTTCTTGCTGGAATGCAGCAACAAGAAACATTTTTAATATTACTCTTTATAAATGCCCATATGTTTAAAATCAGATAATTCCATAGTTTATAAATATTTATTTTATGAAAAGACATCATTAGAAGAAGAATAGCCAGTCTTGGAGTCAGTCACAAAGAAGGTTCAGATCAAACCTTTGACACATACTAGTTGTATGAGCAGGTATTTCAGTACCACATGCAAATTTCTAAGATTGGTAGTCACAGACTGCTAAGTTATGGGATTCTGCCGAGAGGGAGTACTGAGGCCACTTCGACCTTTGATGCACAATAAGTTTTCTGCCACATTGCAAAAATGCCCTTGTTGAGCAAGGAGCAATAATTTGTAATCATGGGAATGAGTACTGAGCTGGAAGGTCACAGCTAGTTGCTCATGAGCCCGGATGCCCGGGCCTCTTGCCTGTGAGTGAGTTGCTGAATTGCTGGATTGGCTTTCCTCCCATTTGGCAGATACCATGCATACACAAAACCCATGAGTTGCTTCTCTGAATGGTGATTGGGGATTGTCTACTGTTCATGTACTGATCACGCTTGCAAAAATGTATATTAACAAGGTTGAATGGCATAATAAACTGGAACTATTTTCACATTCTATAAGTCTCCTGCCTCATTCATCTTGCCTCTGAGATCAAAGGGCTCATATTCTTTGAGCTCTTAAAAGACGGCCACAACAACAGACTAGTTGCTGAGCTTCATTAGTGTAGGAAATTTTCATATACAGCATGCCACACACAGATGAATCCTGGTATCTATACCAAAAAAAGCCATGTCTCATAATGAAGACTCTGGTCTCTGGTAGATGATGACATTCAAGGGATACAATTTTCAAGCCTTGTCTAGGGCATACAAATACTCTATCTCCACTTCTTCTCAAAAGGACCTTTGACATAGATGACAGAATGAACTTTTTCACTATATTGGTAAGTCTGGAACTGACTTAGAAGCCAATGGTTATCTGATTTAAGGTTCCCATTCTCCCTACTGTATCAAAAGATATATACAAAACTTTATAAGTGGTTAATTGTTCCTTGTGCTAGCCATTATTATTACTATTATTATTTTGTGATCAACTTCTGTGTTTCCAGACTTATTCTTTTGAACTGCTTCTTGGTATAACTTCTTGGTCATTACTGATTTTCTTTGAGACATCTGTTAATGACATTTTCTGCCCTCCCTTCTTCCCTTGTAAAGATAGGTCTGAACTCAGTAATAATAAAATCGAGGGATGACACTCAAATTGTTCTCTGAAAATAGATTTTTTTCTAATAAGACTGGTTTCCACAAAATAGTGCCAACACAATTGGCACTTTGATCAATGTTTATGGACTGAATGATTCAGAATAATGTATCTTACTTTGCTGATAATGCATTCTTTGTAAATTTATTTTTTTCTACTTTAAATCATTGGTCTTCTAAATCTGTTTGGTTTTTCCCTTTTTTAGGAATGAGAGACAGACAGATGGACAGACAGAGACAGAGACACACACACAGAAAGACACACACACACACACACACACACACACACACAGAATTACCTCCTTTGTAAATAACACACTTGTGGCCAAAAAGCACCATTTGGTTTTTAAAGCTATTTTGATTCTTCAGAATATTAATGAAAAAGGGAAACAAGAAATCAATCACAAAGTCTCTAGTCTGTGGAGCCCATCAAAGCATTTTTTTCCCAGGGAGTAGATCTTATTGTTATGGAGATGTTTGTAGGAGAACATTGAGCACACAATCAGAGGAGCAACATTGAACATAGTGGATTTAGGCAAAACATTTTGATTGGTAAAATCAAAAGAAAACACATACAAATAATACTTAAAAAAATAAAAAGCCAAAGGGAGAGCATGTATATTTCCTTTCATTCAAACATAAACACACAGCTGATTCTGTGACTTGATTTTAAATTTAGTGAGTAGACACTGATTTCTTTTGAATTGGAAGATCAGAAAATACATGATATGACACAAGCATTGTATAGGTCAACTAAAAATTCTATTAGATTGGTTGGGCCCTACAAAAGAAGGACTCAGAAGATTTGCCTTGCCTTAATAACTTCCTTATCATTGCTGAACCCAAATTCTTTGAAGATAGGACCTAAAAAGGGTAGGAACCACTTCATTCTTTGTATCTATACACACAGTATCTAGTATAGTAGATCTATGTTAAAACTGAAGGCTTTCATTATATATTCAGGAGAGTATTCAGTCAATAACACATTCCTGTATCTATATCAAGTGACAATGTACAGATTAGATTTGTTGTCCAAAGAGATCAGTTCTCTTAATGTTATGGAGATATGGAATAACCATGTATCAGTTAAGTGGATCAGAATGGCATGTTAAAGAAGTCATACATAGGATCCCTAAAGAGACTAGTTAGTATGCAATGAAATTGCATGGTGAAACACTAAACTGACATGAATTTTGGAAATTGGTCACAAGGTGAACTGTGTAGAGAAGTATGAAAGGATATATACCAATCTATCACAACTACTGAAATGCACTTCCTACCAATCAATCAAACAACCAGCATTTACTATGTGGCAGCTACTATACTAGATACTGTGTATACAGATACAAAGAATGAAGTGATTCCTATCCTCAAGGAATGGTGGGTCAGTATCTTCTATTTGAAGGACAGCATATTATGTAAAGCACTTTGCAACCATTATTGGAACCAGGTTAGTTTGAAAAATTACATCATAAGAATTTCCATAAAATGTTTATCCTAAGATTGTGGTTCATTTTCTTAAAGATTTATTAGTACCGAAGCAGCTGGGTGGTGCAGTGGATAGAGCACCAGCCCTGAAGTCAGGAGAACGTGAGTTCAAATCTGGCCTTAGACACTTAACACTTACTAGCTATAACTCTGGGCAAGTCACTTAACCCCAATTGCCTCAGGGGGAAAAAAATTAGTACTTCATATGTGAAGTTAACCAACTCCCATTTTCCTGAAACAGTATTCCTTGTACACAGCTCTTTGAAAATAGGGGTATGTGTGTTTTGCTTTTGTATCTCTAGGGCCTAGCACAGTGCCTGACTTGTTGACTTGGCTTGATTTGATTCAGAACTCTTACTGGCAGTTTTGATATCAGAGCAAGCAGCAAGGAATGATTCTTAAATCACCTTTCAAACACAAATCTAATCAGGTAAGAAGAGTAAAGACCCTGGGACACTACCACTATACTAGGTGGGGGATGGGAAGAGCAGAACCAACACAGGCCTGAGGCACTATAACTTGGGGATGGCAAAGAGGGGGCAGGTGGAAGGAAGCATGTCATTTGGTTGCTTCTTATTTTAAATAAAATAAATATTTAAATAAAAAAATTTAAATAAAATGCTTTCTACCTAGATGCTATTATTGAAGATGTATAAGCATGTAAGTACCCTCTACAGCTCAGGAAAGTAAAGGGAGTAAGCATTCATGCAACATCTTCTATATGCCAGGTACCATGGTAAATGCTTTTACAACTAGTATTGTGTTTGATCCTCACAACAACCCTGTGAAGTAAGTGCTGTTACCATTTCCATTTTATGGTTGAAGAAACTGAGATAGAGGTCAAGTGACTTGCCTAAATAACTAAGTATCTGAAGTTAGATTTGAACTCATATCTTCCTAACTCCTGGCCCAGCACTCTGTCCACTGTGCCCCCCAGATGCCTAATCTGACCTACCTTGGATTATTTCAGTGGTCTGAGGGATAGTCCCTGTTGCCCACTTCAGTTCACTTTTTGATAATCACAAGTTCTTAGTTACAAGACTATTTATTTTTATAAATGCTATTTGAGAAAATATTCAATTAAATAAGAAAATAAATCTATGTGTCTCAGAAAAAACTTTAAAATAATACATAGTATTACTCACATCTTTGATTAATAAGAAAAAAGGATTTGGACTTTTATTATATTTATAAACCACTCCATGTTTTGCAATTGGGAGGGGGAATATCATACATTTAAAATTTCCTGACTAAAGTTGAGAGTTCTACATTTTAAAGTCTATGTCATAGAATGAACTCAGAAAGTTTTCTTTTTAAAAAAATTTCAATAAAACTTACAGTACTACCAAACTGGAGAGTTTTCCAAAGGCATAGTCTGGTATGTAGTGTATTTTGTTTAGCGCTAAAATCATGGTCTGTAATGCTGATAAACTTTTAAAAGCCTAGACAGGAATTTCTGTCAAAGAGTTGTCATCTAGCCACAAGTGTCTCAAGGAGAGCAGGCTGTTAAAGCAGTTAGGTGGGATGTAATTGATTTGGTTGGCATCCAAATACCTTAGGAAAAAAAAAAAGAGAATGTTAGTAAAAATATGGCAACATACTTATTTGAGACTTGGTAATGGGTGGACAATTGAAGCGTGTTTTAAGAGGGTTTTGCTTTGGCATTATTTTCTGGTCCCAGGTTCCCCTGATATCTAAAGATCACATATTTGATTGATTGGTTAACTAAAAAAGTTTATTAATTAAAAGATTGGTTAATTAAAATTAAAACCACTTCATGGTATCTGTTCAGTTAGATGAAATTTCAGATTATAGCATTCTATGTGAGTCTTAGACTACCAGTCAAGTTGTATCTAAAGTTCAGATAAGTCTCATTTTAATTGTATTCAGCTGGTGTGTTTTTCATTGGGAGGGGGTCATCACTTCAGAAGGCTGAGGTTTCAGGTTGGCTGACCTTTTAAGATAGATTTATAATACAAAACGAATGCCTCTTTCAACCACAAATTAAGAACATATTGGTACAATGGAAAGACCACTGGTTTTGATGTCAGAGTAACTGGATTCAAATATTGTTTGTTATTTGTTCAACTCTCAATCCTGGGTTATCTTGGGTAAGTAATTTAGATCTTAGTTTCTCATCTGTAAAATAAGGGGGTTGACCTAGCTAGATTAGAGGGATCAGATATGTGGCTGCTGAAGCCCACAATATGCCTATGTGTTGCCAGAAACAGATTAAAATGTAAATGTGACATATTTAACAACATAAATAAAGATTATACACACAATCATTACATTTTGAAACTAAATCAAGATGTGGTCCACAAAATCCCTTGTATACAATTCTATGTTCTAAAGGATAATTGTCTGATTTAACTGGAAGTACACTTTTTTTCTGTGATGTGATGGTATGTGATCTAAGGGGTTTCAAGTATTCTGTTTTGTTTTTTTTCTCCAATTAATAGCTATTCATTTTTTTTCCCTCTAAACTCAAGATGGGGAGGCATAATCAACATCTGTGTTAACAAATATGCATAATCAAGCAAAACAAATTCCATCACTGGCTCCTTCTAAAAATATATGGTGGATTCTACATCTTGAGTCCATCCTCTTTTCATCAAGAGGGGAAAGGTTTATCATTTATCCTCTGGTTGGTCATTGAATTTCTTAAGTCTGTCTGAGTTTGTTTGTTTTTACAATATTGTGGTTATTGTAGAAACTGTTTTCCTGCTTCTGCTTACTTCACCCTTAATCAGTTCATTTAAATCTTTCTAGACCTTTCTAAACTCTTCCTATATTTGTGTATGTATATATTTGTGTGTGTATGTATATATATATATATATACATACACACACACACATACATACATATTCATCCAGTGAATGATGGAAAATGCTTCATTTGTTCTTGGGTATAACCAATGTAGAAATGTTTTGCTTGACTACATATACTTGTTACTAGAATTTTGTTTTTCTTTTGTTTTCCCTTTCAGTGGAGGTTTGGAGATGCTAGGGAAAGAGAATTAACCCTTTATTAAACAAAAACAAAAAAGAGACTATTTGCAACCCGTTACATATGGCAACCATCTGGCAAAATAATATAAATGAAAAGCATAATTTGTTCAACAATTCTAATTCATTTCAACAATATTCACTAAGTGCAAAGCATGATATATTTTTGGTTCTTGTGTCAAAAAAAACAAACAAACCCAACAGACTAAGAAATCACTTCTATTCTTTTTTTTTTTATTTAATAGCCTTTTATTTACAGGATATAAACATGGGTAACTTTACAGCATTAACAATTGCCAAACCTCTTGTTCCAATTTTTCACCTCTTACCCCCCCCCCCACCCCCTCCCCTAGATGGCAGGATGACCAGTAGATGTTAAATATATTAAAATATAAATTAGATACACAATAGGTATACCCGACCAAAACGTTATTTTGCTGTAGAAAAAGAATCAGACTCTGAAATATTGTACAATTAGCTTGTGAAGGAAATCAAAAATGCAGGTGTGCATAAATATAGGGATTGGGAATTCAATGTAATGGTTTTTAGTCATCTCCCAGAGTTCTTTTTCTGGGCATAGCTGGTTCAGTTCATTACTGCTCCATTAGAAATGATTTGATTGATCTCGTTGCTGAGGATGGCCTGATCCATCAGAACTGGTCATCATATAGTATTGTTGTTGAAGTATATAATGATCTCCTGGTCCTGCTCATTTCACTCAGCATCAGTTCATGTAAGTCTTTCCAGGCCTTTCTGAAATCATCCTGTTGGTCATTTCTTACAGAACAGTAATATTCCATAATTTTCATATGCCACAATTTATTCAACCATTCTCCAACTGATGGACATCCATTCAGTTTCCAGTTTTTAGCCACTACAAAAAGGGCTGCCACAAACATTCGAATCACTTCTATTCTAAAGATATTCTCATCCTCTTTTAACTGATATTATTTAAAGGATGGAAACTTTTCTTTTTTGTCTAAACCTATGATTTCATCAGAGAACTTATGACTGAGGAATGGAAGAGACGGGGGAAGAAAACCAATTAAGAAGCTATTGCAATAATCTGAAGGATTCTGGGAAGATGGTGGAGTAGGTTGGTAAATTTCAAGTTCTCCAGCTTTCCCCTACAAATAGAACAAATTTGCATCTCAGGTGAACACAGTTGGTGAAAAATCAAGAAGATTTGGGGCAGAACAGGGGTCCTCCAGGTACAACCTGAGAAGATCTGAAGAAAGACCCAAACCTGGGGATTAATCCACACCTCCAGGCTAACTCCACAGAAACACCAAGTGGGGAGCCTTGGGGTGGAGGGAGCTGAGTTAGGTTGGAGCCTCCCTGAAAACCACAGGGATTTTTATCTCCTGGACTTTTTGTTGAGTTGGGGTTTGAGTCCAGGAAGACTGAGTGAATCTTGGCAGATTAGGAATGTGAGGCTCCATGCTGCAGACATGCCATCCTGGGTGAAAAAGAACCAGCACCCTGGTGAGTACAAGAAACCGGGGGACAGAGACATTACTGGCTGTGGGCACTTGCAGCAGTGTGAATCTCCTTGGTTTGGGGTTCCATGGAAACTTACTATGGGAACAGGGAAGATTAAATTCATCTTCAGAGAAGGACACTAAAATAAAAAAAAACTTTTACCTCAAAGAGAAATGCAAAATGGCTCCCTGCCCAGAGAGAATTTATAGAAGAACTCAAAAAGAATTTAAAAATCAAATGAGAGACATTGAGGAAACTAAACTAAAAACCATTCAAGAAAAACAAGAAGATTATGAAAAAAAGGTTAGCTAACTAGAAAAGGAGATACAGAGCCTTGAAGATGAAAACAACACTTTGAAAATTAGAATTGGGTAAGGGGAAGCCAGTGAAGCTATAAGAGACCAAGAAATAACAAAACAAATTCTAAAGAATGAAAAAAAAATAGAACAGAATGTATAACATCTTATAAGAAAAACAACAGGTCTGTAAAACAAATCAGGAAAAGAAAATATAAGAATAATTGGACTGCCTGAAAGTTGTGACCAGAAAAAGAACCTTGACACAATAATGAAAGAAATAATCCAAAAAAATTGTCCTGGAGTGCTAGAACATGAGGGGAAAGTAAATATAAAACAAACAAAAAAAAATCCAGTGATCACCATCTCAAAGAAATCCTTTGTGGAAAAAACCTAGGAATATTATCGTCAAATTTTGAAATTGCCAGATCAAAGAGAAAAATTTTCCAAGAAATAAACAGAAAACAATTCAGATATGCTGGAACTACAATTAAGAATCGTACAAGACTTATTAGCAGCCACAATAAAAGACTACAGGTCCTAGAATCATATCTACTGACAGTCAAAAGAATTAGGCCTGTGGTCAAAAAAATTATAGCCAACAAAATTATTTATAATATTGAATGAGAAAAAATAGCCATTCAATGAACTTGCAGATTTTCAGGACTTTCTATCAACCAAACTGAAACTTCATAGAAAATTTAACATATAAAAACCAATATCAAAGATTAATTTCAAGGAACTCAACAGTGATAAATGGTTTATTTTTTTTTTTACATGGGAAATGTATATTGCCATCAACAATAGGGTAGCTTAAAAGAAAGATTGGAGCAGAGTTAAGATAAAAATCATAATCACGTTATACAAAAGAGGTGCAGAAAAAGAATAGACCCAAAGGCCTTAAATGGAAGAGGAAGGCTCATAGTTCTGAAAACCTACTCACATTGGGAATGGCAAAACTATATAGATACCACAAAGGGCATAGCACTCTCCAAAATCTATAAAGAAATAAGGGAGGAGGGATGGGTGGACTGGGAAGCAAAGGGTGAGAGAAGACAAGGGTGGAGGCAGGCTAACCTAATAGCAAAGCAAATTAAGGAGCAGAATTAAAGCAAAGAAAGGTGTGTGTGTGTGTGTGTGTGTGTGTGTGTGTGTGTGTGTGTGTGTGTAGGTGAGGGGGCAGTGTATGTGTATGTATATATTTACATAAATATATAGCCTTCTTGGGGGGAGGGATAAAAGAGGAAAAAGGGATAAAGTAAAAAAGGTGTGCAGAAGAGAACAAAAGAACAATTTACAAGGAAGTAAAGAAAACACATGAAAATAATTTCTTCTACTAATATATATAACATATGTATGTTATATATATAATCTATATCTATATATACTTTCTTGAACTGGTAATTTGTTATATATTTTGAATCTTTCCTGATGTTCTTCTAGGTACATAACAATGTTTTCTTTTATTTTGTATTCTTTCTCTATTTTTCTTTTTTCTTATTCTATTTTTTAAATAAAATAAAATTTTTAAAAAAGCTATTATGATAATCTAAGTGAAATGTGTTGAGGACTTGAAATAAGGAGGTAGCTGTATGAGTAAAGAGAGGGATGCAGATTCAAGAAATGTCATAAGGTAGGTAGGAACCCCAAGATTCATACATGGATTGGAATTGTGGGGTGAGAATAGTATCAATTTTTCAAACCTTAGAGAATGGAAGCATGGTAGTGTTTTTGATAGAAAGAGGAAAATTTGGAAAACAGATGAATTTGGGAAAGACATTCTAAA
Source organism: Sarcophilus harrisii (assembly GCF_902635505.1). Classification (NCBI taxonomy): domain Eukaryota; kingdom Metazoa; phylum Chordata; class Mammalia; order Dasyuromorphia; family Dasyuridae; genus Sarcophilus; species Sarcophilus harrisii. The sequence continues at coordinate 57,506,592 of NC_045430.1, forward strand.
CTTGAGATATGTGACATGATAATATATAGATTGCAGTATTTCATTTGAATCAACAATCTGTGGGGTAAATGCTATTATTCCAATTTTTCAGATGAGGAAACTGAGGCTGAGAGATATTTAAGTGATTAATCCAAGGTCAGATATCTAGGTGGTACAGTGGATGGAATACCTGGCCTGGAGCTAAGAAGACCAGCCTCAGATATTTACTAGTAATAGGACCACAGACCATTACTTAAGCTCAGTTTCTTTATTTTATATTTAGGAATTATAATAGCACCTATCTCAGAGTTGTATGAGGATCAAATGAGATAATATTTATAAAGTGCTTAACCCAGTAGTCTGTATCTAGTACATACTATATAAATGTTAGCTAGTAGTAGTAGTAGTAGTAGTAGTAGTTGTTGTTGTTGTTGTAAGCACCTAAAGGCAGATTTGAACCCAGGTCATCATAACTTCAGATCACTCTATGCACTATAGCTAGCTATTTTTCAAATTCATGTAAAGGTAGTTTTCAACATTTGTTTTTATAAAACTTTGTATTCCAAATTTTTCTCCCTTTCTCTCTTACCTCCCTCCTCTTCTCCAAGAGAGCAAACAATTTGATGTATGACCATATAAGTTCCATATTTGTCATGTTGTGTAAGAAAAAAGAAAAAGACCACGAGAAAGAAAACAAAAAGGTGAAAATACTATGCTTTGATCCACATTCAGTCTCCATAGCTTACTCTGTATGGAATTGGCATTTTCCATTCCAAGTCTATTGGAATTGCCTTGAATCAACACATTGTTGAGAAATTCATCACAGCTGATCATCACCTAATCTTGCTGTTACTGTCTGCAACATTCTCTTGGTTCTGTTCACTTCACTTAGCATCAGTTCACATAGGTCTTTCCAGGCTTTTCTGAAATCAGCCTGCTCCTTATTTCTTATAGAACAATACATTACCTTCAATATATATGGCTTTAAAAGCTGACCAGAAGACTAAATTTTACTCTAGATTCTATGAGTATAATGGAATTAATTGAATAGAATAGTCACATGTTCACATGCCTAAGTAAAACGGACTGGGGTAGAGAGAGCTAAAGAGAACAATTAGGAGGCTATTAAATCAAATATAAATATAAATAAAATATAAATAAGTGAGAAGTGATGAAGAGATGGGGCAGGGTTGGGTGTGAGAAGTGTTGGGGGCTAGATGTGAAAGATAATTTTTGAAAGCAGATAGATCAAGAAGAATGAGAAAAGACTGAGAAAAGACAATCAGATCAGTATTTTAGAAATCTAGTCTAAGCCCCTCCTTCTATATACCAATGAGGAAACTGAGGCTCAGGAAGAGTAAGTTTACCAGAAGAATAAGCATCAAAGTTGGATTCTGTTTTTTGACTACAGTCAGTGCTCTTTCCTCTTCCTTACCGCTGGATTACTGTTAGTAGAAATAACAAGGAGCATATGAAATGACAAGTAACTTCTAAAGCTATCTCCAGAATGATTTCAGGATGTGCAAATTAATAACCTTAAATGTCAGTGAAATGTCAATGTTTTCTGATGCCTTTTCAGAAGACACTTCATTCTCTATAACAAGATTAAAAAAAAATTTTTTTTGTTCAGGGACAGCTAGATGGTGCAGTGCATAGAGCACCAGCCCTGAAGTCAGGAAGACTTGAAGTTCAATTCCAAACACTTAACCAGCTGTGTGACCATGGGCAAATCACTTAACCCCAATTGTCTCACCAAAAAAAAAAAAAAAAAAAAAGAAAAGAAAAGAAAAAAAATCTGCTTTAGATGTCATTTAATTCCTCTCCTTGGACAGTATTCTCATCAATTATGGTACATACTATTATGCAATTAACAATAAATAATTAGTTATTATGTCTGGGGCACAGTGCAGGTAGAGATTTAAAACATCAATTTAGTATTCAAAAAGATATATTAAGGATGCATATATTTAAGTAAAATTCCCTAGATTTCATTTTCAAAATTACCTGAGGTAAGGCACAAAAATGTTTCTTTGTTTTTCTTACCACAGTAGTGGAAAGAATACATTTTAGACTGTAAACTTTTGAGGACAATCCCCCTCCAATATCTTATTTTGGACCTTAGTGTTTAATACAGTATCTTGTACATAATGTTTTAGATCTGGGGCTGAAAGGGAACTTAAAAGTCATTGAGTACAATTCTTTCATTTTACAGAAAATAAAATCTAGCCCCTGAGAAATTAAGTGGACAGTCTATGGTCATACAATTAATTAGTATCTGAAGTGGAATTTGAACCCACCACCCAAATCTAGCATACTTTCAACTATATACATAGTAGATGCTTTAAAAATAAATGTTTTTTAAATTGAATTTAGAATTAGGAGATCTTACTCTTATCCTGGATCCAACGATTTTTAGCTGTGTGGCTTTGGACTCTGTGCAGCTAGGAAAAGCAATGAGTAGAATGTTGGACTTGGAGTCAGAAAGTCTGAATTCAAATGCTGCCTCAGACATTTACTGGCTGTGCAATTGTGGGACAATCATAACCTCTTTTCAATTTTCTCATTTGTAAAATGGGAATAACAGTAGTATCTGTTGTTGAATCAAATGAGATTATATATTATATTATATACATAAATATATACATAAAGTGCTTTGTAAATCTTAAAGTTCTATATAAATGTTAACTATAATTATCAAAGAGTAGCTAGGTGACACAGTAGATAGAATGCTAGGCTTGGTCCCAGGAAGACTTACCTTCCTGAGTTTAAATATGGTCTCAGACACTTTCTGGCTGTGTGACCCTGGGCAAATCACTTAATCCTGAATGCCTTAATTTCCTCATCTGTGGAATGAGCTGGAGAAGAAATGGCACCACTCCAATCTTTGCCAAGACAATCCCAAATGGGGTCTTGAAGAATTGGACATGTCTGAAAGATGACTGAAAGTAAGTATTATTACAAAATTCTTTTATTTCTTTTGTGCCTTGTTATGAGAATCAAATGAGATAACATGTTCTTTCTAAATGTTTAGGTGGCTATATAAATGCTAACTAAGATTATTTATTCACTTAATTTCTTTTGTATCTTAGTTTTTCATCTCTGTCATAGGAAAGTGAAAACTTTAAAAGCATTATGGGAATATGAGTTATTGTTACGCATGTATTTTTTCATGCATCTAACTTGAGATTTCTGTCTTACTTTTAGAAAATACTCAACATGACAGGAAGAAAGGAAGGAAGGAAGGAAGGAAGGAAGGAAGGAAGGGAGGAAGGGAGGAAGGAAGGAAGGAAGGAAGAAAATCTTTCTTTCAGGCAATTGGAGTTAAGTGACTTGCCCAGGGTCACACATCTAGGAAGTATTAAGTATCTGAGACCACATTTGAGCTCAGGTCCTCCTAACTTCAGGGCTGGTGCTCCATCTACTGCACCACCTAGCTGCCGCCCCAACATGATAGACTTTCAAAAAAATTCTACTTATCTGAAAAATACATGGGTCTAAATTGAGTTTAGAGAATGGGAGATGATTCATTCTCTGAAACTATTATCAAATTAAATCTTTATAGAGTACTCCAAGGCTGAATAGGTGTCAGTGGTTAGTTCTTGTTACACCTACAGGTGGTACTTAGGAAAAGTCACTAATAAAGCAGGTGGCAAGGCACAAGGTGTGTTCTAGTGAATAATCAAAGAGATCATATCTTATCAGTCTGGTTTCCTGCATAAGCTTTATGTTATCTTTAAATCAATTTAGAAAATGCAGTATCTGTCAACATGTGAAGAGAAGCATGAATAATTAAGCAGTAATACTTGAAAACATATTTGAAATGCAATTTTCAGCTTACATTTACTATGTCATTTCCCTTCCTTTTCTTTCTCTTGTCTTACTTTGCCTTGCCTCACATTCCCTTTCCTTGACTTGCCTTCCCTTGTCTTGCTTTGCCTTGCCATATCTTGCCTTCTCTTTTACTTTTCTTTCTTAGACTGTCTCCTCAACTCATTTAAGTTTGAAAATGCTAGGGTAATTCATAGTGTCACTTGTGATCAGCATGAGAATTTATTTATTTATTTTTTTAATTTAATAGCCTTTTATTTACAGGTTATATGCATGGGTAACTTTACAGCATTAACAACTGCCAAAACCTCTTGTTCCAATTTTTCACCTCTTACCCCCCACTCCCTCCCCCAGATGACAGGATGACCAGTAGATGTTAAATATATTAAAATATAAATTAGATACACAATAAGTATACATGACTAAACCGTTATTTTGCTGTACAAAAAGAATCAGACTCTGAAATATTGTACAATTAGCTTGTGAAGGAAGTAAAAAATGCAGGTGGGCATAAATATAGGGATTGGGAATTCAATGTAATGGTTTCTAGTCATCACCCAGAATTCTTTCTCTGGGCGTAACTGGTTGAGTTCATTACCGCTCCATTGGAAATGATTTAGTTGATCTCGTTGCTGAGGATGGCCAGGTCCATCAGAACTGGTCATCATATAGTATTGTTGTTGAAGTATATAATTATCTCCTGGTCCTGCTCATTTCACTCAGCATCAGTTCTTATAAGTCTCTCCAGGCCTTTCTGAAATCATCCTGTTGGTCATTTCTTATAGAACAATAATATTCCATAATATTCATATACCACAATTTATTCAGCCATTCTCCAACTGATGGGCATCCATTCAGTTTCCAGTTTCTAGCCACTACAAAAAGGGCTGCCACAAACATTCGCAGCATGAGAATTTAGACTTGCTACATTTCCAATGTGGGCTTGCTTGCCCTTAGAAAAGTTAATGATCTAATAACCCAGAGCCTCATCATTATGCTGAATTTAATATACTCAAATGTAACCCACAGCGTCTCAAAAACTTGAGTGCAAAATTTTGGCCAGGCTCAACCTCTCCGGTAGCTAGGAGTACAAGTGTGATTCAGTCCAGCCCCCCTGCTCTCTATTTTTTTGGTTTAAAAAAAAAAAAGCATCAGAAACTAAAGCAGTTATGACAATAGAAAGCACCGGGGACTTGGTTAAGGAAGACCTGAACTAGAACCCTATCTCAGATACTCATTAACAAGTTATTTAATTTTTCTTGGCCTCAATTTCCCACTTGTAAAATGAGGATAGATTAGATAGCTTTTGAAGGCCTTTTCAATTCTAATTCTCGGATTCCCTAAACAAGTTTGTTCTTCAGATACTTATTTACTATGTGATGAGGAGCAAGAAATAACTTCTCTGAGCTAAAGTTTCTTAGCTGTTGAATGAGGAGGTTGGATAAGATGGCCTACAGTGTAGGAATTTATGCAATGTTGTTTAGAGGATTACAAGCTATGAAACACTGCTTTAATTTGACACATAACTTTGTATTAATATTTCTCTTAATTTCTCACAGTAAGAATAACAATAGCTCACATTTACATAATGTTTTAGGGCTCACAATGCTTTTCTTATGTGTCTGAGATGGGTTGTACAAAAACTTATTATATCCATTTTTGTTTTTCTTTTTAATTTATGGAATAAAACAAGTATTTCCATAACAGTACAATAAAAAACAATTGTACACAAAATTTCAAATTTTTATGCATAAGTTTCTATGCCTTTAAAATATACAAAATTATCATATAATTTTTTTTCTTTTTTTCGTCCTCCTCTCCCCACCCTAGAGATGACTACCATTTTATATATATGTAAAATGATTTTCTAAATACTTCTATTTATCAATTCTTTCTCTAGATGTAGATGGGATCTTTTTCACATGTATTTTATAGTTAATTTAGGTAGTTATCATAAACAAAACAACTTAATTTCTCAAAGTCTTTTTTAAAATAGTATTGCTATTACTGTATGCAATGTGCTCTTGGTTCCTTATTTTGTGTGTCTATGTTTTTCTAAAAATTACTGAGTTTATAATGTCTATTTTTTAGATTCTTAATATATATATATGTATATTACATATACTAGTTATCATTTCTTACCGTCATTTTAAAGGGAAAGAAGCTTATGCTTAATGGGGTTAAATGATTTGCTCCAGGTGATCCAATTGGTAATCCAAACCCAGTTCTTTGCCTATGTCTAGCACTTTTTTTTTTTTTTTTTTTGCATGCTATATCGTATGGTCTATAGAAGGCAAGCTTATACTTGTGATCAGGTTCTTTTTCCTTTGTTTACTCTGAGTAAAGTGGGCAGAATCATACAGAAACAGCAATATTGTTTTAAGAATGATTTTGAGTGACCAAGTCATTCTGACACTTATCAATACACAAATTAAAAATAAAGGACATATAAAGAAAGGTAGTATCTATATTCAGAGAAAGAACTGATAAATAGAAGTATGTATAGAATAATTTCACATACGTGTATATATATATATATATATATATTTATTATATATACTTATTTCTGTCTAATGGTAGCCATTTCTAGGGCAGGGGGAGAGAGGAAAGGAAAAAAGGAAAATAAAATAAATTTCATAACTTTGTTGTATATTTGTAAGGAATAGCAAATTGTACATAGTAGATTTGTAGTTTCATATACAATCATCTCTTTTAATTGTAATAATTTTATGGAAATGCTTGTTTTGTTCCATAAATTAAAAATAAAAATAAAAACAGTTAATAAAAAAAATTAATACTTGATGTGATTCCCTCTTTGTAGTGGCCAGAAACTGGAAACTGAGTGGATGCCCATCAATTGGAGAATGGCTGAATAAATTGTGATATATGAATATTATGGAATATTATTGTTCTGTAAGAAATGACCAACAGGATGATTTCAGAAAGGCCTGGAGAGACTTACACGAACTGATGCTGAGTGAAACAAGCAGGGCTAAGAGATCATTATATACTTCAACAACAATTCTGATGGACCTGGCCATCCTCAGCAATGAGATGAACCAAATCAGTTCCAATGGAGCAGTAATGAAGTGAACCAGCTACACCCAGCAAAAGAATTCTGGGAGATGACTAAAAACCGTTACATTGAATTCCCAATCCCTGTATTTTTGCCCACCTGCATTTTGGATTTCCTTCACAGGCTAATGTACAATATTTCAGAGTCCGCTTTTTGTACAGCAAAATAATGGATTGGTCATGTATACTTATTGTGTATCTAATTTATATTTTAACATATTTAACATCTGCTGGTCATCCTGCCATCTAGGGGAGGGGGTGGGGGGAAGGAGGGGGAAAATTGGAACAAGAGGTTTGGCAATTGTCAATGCTGTAAAGCTACCCATACATATAACCTGCAAATAAAAGGCTATTAAAAAATAAATTAAAAAAGAAAAAACTACTTGATGTGATTATGCCTGAAGGAAAGGTGTTCAGGCTTTGGAATGAGACAATTCTTGTCAGAAAATCCTCAGACACATACACATACACACATGTACATACACACCCCCTCCTCACCACAGATGCCAACCCTTTGAGACAGAAACTGAATTAATGGAAGATTATTTTCAAATTCTAAGATTCCATGTTACTGCCACCATATTTTCCTTTTAAAACTATTTAAAACCATTAAATGGTTTTAAACCATTTAAAATTTCTTGCAAATTGCTACCTTATATATCTTATACATCTTACTAATGTCTCTTGTTGCAGACATTTGTCTGCCTTTATGTTAATGCCTTTGATGAACAGTTAATCACAAGGAAGAAAGGACCTCTCAAAAGGTAAGCTATTGATTTTGGCTAATTCCATATCTGAAATAAGCTATAAAAATGTCAATTATTAACATGGCTTGCTAAGAAAAAGACATTAAAATGATAGTTCATAGATGTTTCCAGAGCAGGATGGGAATCCAGAGGCCCTCTATTTCAGTCCCATTTATTTTAGATCAGCTATTTAGAAATTCTTAGGGTTAAAAACAACAACAACAACAACATCACCACACACAAAGCTGCTTTTATATCATTAACATCCCAGTACCTATTTTGGTGAATATAGAAGAAGGTTAACAACTTAGTGGTTCTTTAACAGCTTTTAAATAATTAGCTCTGTTATGCATAGTTCAATTTTAGTGAGATTTTTTTTGGGGGGGGCAACAGAAGCGGTTTTTAAGCAGAGGAAGGACAAAAGGAAATTTGTTTAGGACAAGATACTAGAGTATTCTGGTTTCTTACTTCATTCTAATTATGGAATGGTTTCAGCTTATAGATTAGTTCTATTATACTAAAATTAATGGAGTTTTAAAGTTAATGTATTATTTTATTATAATAAAATTTTTGAAAGAATTTTGTTCTCTGAATATGCCTTGAAATTTTGTTGATTTTAAAGAGAATTTTTATTGTAATGACATTATTTACTATCATAACATTTGCTCTGGATGTATCCTTCTTTCCATTAATGCTGGGGTTTTTTATTGTGGTCTAATGTTTGTGTAGCACCTGAGATTTGGTTAGTCTGTACCCAATAGTCATACAAAACACTCATGGGGGTTCCATATCCTAATGATGGGGGAACCCCGCTGAGAAGACATCCTTTTCTCAGCATTAACTCCTCTTTATCTTTCTGCCAGGACTCCTCTGCTAGACCTTTACTTTTCTGTCTTGGACCTTGCCACTGAGGAAGTCAACCTCCTAGCAAAGGCTGACTTCTCAGTGCCAATAAACTTCTTTTTCCCAGTCTAACTTTTCAGGTTTGTAAATTCTTTTACAAAGGGCCTGCACCAACCAGACGGGGTTCCCATAACTCTCTGCCCTGATCCAAACCTCATCATTTGGTTCCCTGATTGGGAATCAAGGGGATTGGAACCTCATCATTAACATAGCATTGCATGTATTGGGGTAACAATACTTCTTTATATGTCACACAAGCACAGTGTATACCTGTAATGATTATTTTCTGATTTATTTCAATTTGGGGATGTTCTTTTACAAAATAAAAATTTTAAACTTGATTTTTCCTGTGTATTGCCTATGGATATGAAAAAAGATCAGTGTTAGATTTGAAGGTTTTGGAAAGGTAAAATTCCACCTATCTCACCTACTTTGGATTGCCAAGTTTTATGGGCTTATTGAAATCCAAATCTAAAATTTACCAGTCAACAAAATGTGCAAAATACTCCTTTTACTTCTGTACAATATGTAAAAAAAAGTCCTCATTCAAGCAGCAAAAAGTTCTTTTTAACAAGTAACATAACTTCTATTATTGATACCTTTTGTCTTATAGTATATCTAGTGATGTGATTTTTTTTAATAGGAAATTTGGTCTAATAGACCAAATTATTAGAGGAGCAATGTAATTCAACAGAAAAAAAACAACACTAACTTTGGAGATAGAACATCTGATTTCAATTTCCTACTTTATCACTTATTATCAATGGGACCTTGGGAAAGGCACAATCTCTCAGAGGACTCAATTTTCTCATTTCTAAAAGAGGAGGATTGGGACTACATGGCCTCTGAGGTTCCTTCTAGTTCCAAGTCTCTAAGAATATGACAAAGGCAATGATTTCTTTCATTTCTCTTCTTGTCTCAGAAACAACTTCTCATTCTTACTAATGGCATCAATATTCTCCTTCTAGGAAATTAAACTTGAAATCTTATAGTGATCTTTGATTTCTCCCACAAAATTATTGCCAGTATCTAATTGGTCATGATTTTTTTCCTGAGGAAACACATTTACTAAGCACCTACTAAGTGCTGAGCTTTTTACAAATATTATTTTTTTTATTCTCACAATAATTAGGTAGGTATTATAGTACCTCCCCTCCCCCAAGTTTACAGTTGTGGAAACTGAGACAGGAGAATTTAGGGTTAATAGATCACTAGGCCAAGAATCAAAAAGATCTGAATTCAAATGCACCCTCAAACACTGACTAGTTGTATGTCTCTTGGCAAATCACTCTTATATCCATATCTTTGCCTTAATTCCCAAGTCAAATCTTTAATCACTGAATAATTTAATTAACAACAAAAATGTATGCTAGATGATTCATGGGATTTTAGTCTCAATGTGTGCGTGTGTATGGAATATATGTGTGCAGTCTTTTGAATTGTAGACTCTTTCTCAGAGCTGTTTTTAAATGCATAAAGTAAAATATAGAAGATTACAAAGGAAACCAGTCATAATGAAATAAAGATACATATTTTCCATCTAGGTATAAAAAACACTTGAAATTTAGACCCTGATTTTTGTAGTTTTTCTGAGATTCTATAAATTTGTAATTTTCTGTCATTTATGTCCTGCTCCCAATAGGCCATTATGGCACATTGGGGATGGAGAGAGATGTTTCTGGTTTGAGGTATCTGGACCAGCAAAACACATGCTTTGTTAAGTCCTATCAAGTGAGGTGTTTTGAATGTGATTTAATATCTGTTGACTCTGTGTCTGCTGTATTTTTGTCGCTGAAAGTTGGCCACAAGGGGCCAATTCTCTTGACTAGAAAAATTGGTAAATTGAAATGGAAGGCGAATGACCTCCTTCACACTTGTGAAAATCACAGATTCTTGAAGACTATATTCAAGTATTCAAAGATTGAAGTTTTATTCTATAGCTAATATTTCAATAGTGCTTTAAGGTTTTCAAAGTGCTTTACAGATAATAACATTAATAACTAACATTTATGTAGTACTTACTCTGTGCTAGGCACTGTCCTAAGTGCTTTAAAATCATTATCTCATTTGATTCTCATAACAATATCTTTCACTTAATCCTAATAATCCTGAAACTTCAGTGCTCTTAACCCCATTTTTACAGAGGCTGAGAGAGGTCAAGTAAGTCACAGCTGGAGAGATTTTGAGGTAGGATTTGAATTTATGTCTTCTGACTCTAACTCCATCACACCATCTCAACCTCTAACTGGTCTTCTTTCTTTAATTGAGCCTTTCAGAACAGCTTTAGGAGATTATTGCTGTCACAATTTTTCTTTTATCATTCATTTCCCTGGCCAAGAATCTACAATAATTTATTTGTCTAATCTTTTCTCTCCCTATCTACCCTCTAGTTAGTTAACCTGGTTTTGTCATAGTCACCTGATCAATCAATAATTACTTGCTCATGTTTCCCTCCTCACCTAGAATGCCTTTCTCCTATCCAAACCTTCAAAGCACTATTCAAGTCTCATCTCTTCCTTGAAATTTCCCTCCCTCATTTCTTTTTTTAAGTGCAATTGGTACTTCTTGTTTTTACATTGCCTATAGTTTTCCTTGTGCCACTTTTTAATCTCCCTCAGAAAGCTATCTCACAAAACAAAGATTTTTTTTTTAAAGAAAAAAAGGTAGAAGAGATGAGAAAAAAGTCAGCAAACTTAAACAGTACATCAAAATTATCTGAAAATATGAAAATTGGGGACAGCTAGATGGCACCAGTGTTATGAGATGGTACCAGGGTTATGAGGACCTGAATTCAAATCTGGCCTCAGACACTTGGGTGAGTCACTTAGCCTCAATTGCCTTGCAGGAAAAAAAAAGAAAATAAAATATAAGAAAAGACTTATATCCATGAATCCCAACCCTCTCAGAAGTCATCTAGTCAGTTTTTCAGAAGAAGAAACTGAGACTGAGGGAGGTTGAATGAATTGTCCAAGTTTATCAGTTGGTACTAAACTCAAATCTTTTGACTCTAGTTGGACCTTTTCTACAATGCTACATGAAATTGTCAAGAAAACTGATAAATTAATTAAAAGATCCATTCCTTTTGATCCAGAAATTTCATTATTAGGCATATATCCTCTAGGGCTCCTATCATTTGTTATCCTGCCAGATCCTTGTTTTCTAATAAGGTAATATGAAAAGGAAGTCTCACTTCCTATCTTAATTTTGGAATGATAATTAACATTTATATAGAGCTTTAAAGTTCATAGTTTTACATATCTGATCCTCAATAGTCTAACAAAATAAGTGCTAATATCAATCCCATTTTGCAGCAGAGGAAACTGGGGATTAAACAGGTTAAGTGACTTGCCCAGAGTCATACAGGAAAAAAAAAGAAAAAGAGAATAACTAAAGGGGGAGGGGCGGTGGCAGCACAGACTTGGACTAAGGGTTTGTAGAGGACGATAGAAATCAGGAGCTGAGCCGCTCACTGGTTGGGCAACTCTTGTTTTTTCCCCACTCTTAACTACCCACCTCTTCCTCCAATTAGGAGATCAGTTAAAGATTACACCACAGCGGGCACACTTCAAAGCCTCCCTGTCTGAGTCAGAGGTAAAGATAACATTCTGGCAGGTCTAATCAGGTCCTGCGGTGGCCCCACTTTTAATCACCTGGTTTTAAAGTTTAAAAAAAAAAAAAAGTTACATCTGGCGGCGGTGGGATGTAAGCTTGGGAGTCCCTTTCTAGTTACAGAAACTCCTTAAAGAACAAACTTTGGCCGCCGTGTTTCTAGCGATTAAGGAATAGATCAGCCTTTGCATAGAAAGGTCAATGTCAAGCTGCTAGAATCTGCAAGGCTCAAGAAAGAATTGTATTCAAACTTCCAACCTTTCATTTTAACTAATACTTTTAAATTATTATTTCTTAGTATCCATTATTGTGCTAGGAGAGCTATTAAGTCTGCCTTTTCTTCGGATCTTTTCATCAAGGTTACTTGACCAAGTGTCCTGTAATAGTAGCTGCTCAGATATTTGCAAAATGAATGAATGAATGAAAAGTTGGATGGATGCGTCTGCAAACGCGTGTGCACGCAGTCCAGACGCACGCTCTGCAAGCAAAACACTCACTACTCGACATGAGAGCTTCTGCTACTCAATGCGAGGGCAGATAGCGTTCCTCTCCCAAGTCTTAGGCGAATGCCACTTCTTTTGCACAATGCCCCTGCCCCCGCCCCTACTCTTGTCATGCTCCCATTTCACCCGGGCGCCGCTTGACCCTGAGCCCAGAGGACTTACAGGTAAGAAGTGAAGACACTGAGGTTGGCTGGAATTCCCCTAAGTCCAAGGCCGGAGCAGTCCACTCTTGGGGAGAGGTTAGAAAGACTGGAGGGACCTTCAGCACTTGGCCTCGGAGCACAGGTTCAAACTGTCCAGATAGAACTATCCTAGTTCACTAAAAAGAAAAGCTCGGTTCAGAAAATAGCAATAAGCAAGAGAATCACTAAAGAATCAACAGGATGACTTTGTACACTACGCCTTTCACCACAGGGGTCGGGCTTACTTTTACCCTGAAATCAAACTGTTTTGCTTAATCGTTAATAAATAGAACTTCTGCATGACTATAGTAGAGTTCAGCCTTTCCAAATCGTCTAAGTGGGGATGTCAGAAATGGTCAATTATTTTTGAAAGTACTATGGGATCTCAACATAATTACCTTTATTAAAGTAACTTTTCATTTGCTACCAACTAGTTCCTTTTGTTCAGGGCCTTCACCACACCTCTCTTGTATGTATTCCTGTAACCTGAAATGTAGTCATGTCTAGAAGAGCTAGTTTTAGAACTAGTTTTAGAACTGGAAAGGACCTCAGGACTCTTGTAGTCTCCCTTTAAACACGAAGACATGTGAATGCTTAATGACTGCTTCAAGGCCACACATGTAATAAAAAGTGTGTCAGGCCTTCTGATATAAATTCAGTGTTTTTAGTACAGGTTGAATTCAGATACTGAACTCTTAGAAAAGCTGTGAATGACTGACTGGATCCCTGCAACTCACATAGACTGAGAAGAAGCAATCAAGAATTCAGATTTGAATCCTAACTCTATTATTTATTACCTGCATGACTTTGGGCAAACTTTTATCTTCTGGCCCTTGGTTTCTTCATTGGTAAAATGAGAATTAGATGAAATTATTTTTGAAGTCAAACTCTGATCCTAAGAATTGCTCTAAATGACTAAAAGAAGTAAAACTTTGACCATTATTAGATTAATCTTTCTAAATTTAAGCATTTCTTTTGTCATTCTTCTGTTCAGGATTCTGTCATGCCTTCCCATGTTGCATCAAGTTCAAAACGGCAAATTTCTTTAATTAGCTTTTAAAAAATATAGGCCTTCATAATTTGACCCTATCTTACCTTCTCAGGCTAATTTTCTGCTACTCTGAAACATACATACTCCACTCTAATCAGATCAGTTTTGGTGCTACTCCTTCCTGTTTTTCTTTGTCTTCTCAAAATCTGGAATTCATTGCTTAATTTATTCACTTATTTACTCATTCATTCATCCATCCACTTATTCAATAAATAGCTAATGAGTTCCAAAAGTATATTCTTGTTAGCTACTTATGAAAGTACATAGCTAGGTAGGTGTAGCTTCTCTACAAATCTCTCTTTCCCTTCTTCTCCCTCACTTTCTCTCTCTCCTTCCCTCTTGCTCTCTTCCTTTAACCCCCCCAGCTTCTTCAGTCCACTATCATCTCTCCCTTCTCTCACTTTCTATCAGATTTACCTACTTAATTGTTAAGTGCCTAATTGTAACAAGAACGCTCTGTGAGTTAGTAGGTTGTAGTTGGCCTGGAATCAGGTGGTTATGACATTGGGGAAATCACTTAACAGTGGCCCAGGAAACTTTCTAAAATTAGAAATTGAAGAGTTGCTGATCTGATTTGGTAAAGTGAAATCCTACATCATTAAATGAGATGTGTTGGGGTTTTTGTGTGCTTAAAAAAAGACTTTCCTGGGATTGCATCCTCTTTTGCATTAAGCAAGAATCAACTTCTTTTGAAAAAAATTAACTTTTTATATTGTGTCCTGCTTTCTAGAGCCCCCATACCGGGGTAATTAAAATATATCTTCCTAGTAGAGAAGTGATGAGTCGGGATTCCTGAGGAGGGTGGAAAAATGGAGTCTGTTTATTTCAAGGACTTTCCCCTTTATATAATGTAATAAAAACAACACTGAGCATGTGGGACCACATAAACAACTTGCTATTGTATGTACTGTGCCACCTGGTATCATTCTTCCATCTTCTATCACTCTACTTCAATCTCAACACTGGTTGTTACCACCCCCTGACTTCTCAGGAAGGCCCAGAGCCCTTAAGGGAGATGTGGAGCTGAACCAGACATTGTTAGCAGGTTCCCTCTGGGCTGAAGAGTCTTATACCTTACCCAGAGTTTCCCCACTGGCTGTGACCCTCTACATTTTTCTTATCAGAATATTTAAGAAGGGCTGGAAGGTAGAAATCTGTAATTTTGAAGCAACCAAAAATGTTGCTGAAATAAGCACCTGGGCACTATTTGAGAGACATAATATATATCTATCACGTAAGAGCCTAATAGGTATCCAATAATACTAGAGATATATACTTAAATATTTGAACTAGTCCCTAACCTCTAGTTCGAGAAACAAAACTAATAGCTTTTACCAAGGGGCCCCTCTTAATGCTGGACCTATATATGTAAACTAAGTTCAGGCCTGAAGGAGTCTGGCTTCATAGGAAGAATCTAATTTTTTTTTTTAAACATTCTTTGACTTTTTTACACTTTATCCTTGAGTTGAGGGAGAATCACTTAGAACTTAGGTTTGGCACAAGTATGTATGAGATAGAAAGATGAAGAACTTACAATACTTAGATAAATTATCTAAGTATTATATGAATTCCTCCCCCCCTTTTGTTATTTCCCTGTGTCCTACATAAGTATAAAATATGCAGACATATTTACTTAACATTAGTCAGTGACATTTATCAGTATTTGACATTTATGGGAATTTAGTCTATTAGCTTAACCACTGTTGGCTCAATTATCTAAAGCCTGAAGCCTGAAGGCCTAAGACAGAAACTTTCCATTCCAATCTCTCCAGATAGCAATAACCAATTAGATGTCTTCCCCCCTCCCCATGCTCTCTTACTTGTGATGTAATCTCTTGCAACAAAATCTATAAAAGCTGTATATATTCACTCATTCTTCAGCCCTCCTGCTATGAGTACTTTCACTTCCCTTTATTTCTCATGGCTGGACTGCCCACCTCTCATGCGATGCTATAATAAACAATCTTTCTGCTTTCTACCTTGAGTGATCTCTGAGTAGTCATTTTGGGTAGGGGTCTTCCCATCCCACACAGGTATCATCTAAAAGGTAAGTATAAAGTACAATGTAAATCATGTATAGGACAGTTGATAGGACATATTCACATAAAGCTAAACACATGAACACTTACAAGCATATAACTGACTAAAGGTTAAATATGAAACATCCACTTATGATTGCTATTATATTCTCCCAGGATATTGATATTTTAAAATCATTATTTAAGCATTTTATAGTATTGTCCCATAAGCATTTTACCTTTACTTTTGCTCTTCAGTGTCTTCCTCAAGTTCTATGTCTTCTGGTACCCTAGGCAGGGGCTTGGGTTCTTCTCCTTGTGAGTAGCATTCTTTCATTCCAAGAGATTCTAGAGTGATCAAGGGAAATCTCTGCATCTAACACCAACTGAAGGACTTAGAAAAACCCAACCTCTGGAATTCATAAGGTTGTTTCTGAGGTTGAAAATGTTCATCTTTAGTTACTCATACTTAGGAAAGAAACACAAAGCAAGAAGTTTTGAAATCTAGTAGGTTTGTTATGTATGAATAGTTCATTTTTTAATTAAAACTTTTTATTTTCAAAACATATGTATGGATAATTTTCAACATTCATCCCTGCAAAACCTTGTGTTCCAAAATTTTTCCTTCCTTCTCCTCAACCCTTCTACTAGACGGCAAGTAATCTAGCATGTTAAATGTGCAATTTTTCTATACATATTTCAACAATTATCATGCTACACAAGAAAAATCAGACCAAAAAGAAAAAAAGAGAGATAACAAAATGCAAGTAAACAACAACAAAAAGAATGAAAATACTATGTTGTGATCCATACTCAGTTCCCACTGCCCTCTCTCTGGGTGCAGATGGCTCTCTTCATCATCAGATCATTGGAATTGGCCTAAATCATCTCATTGTTGAAAAGAGCCACATCCATCAGAATTGATCATCATATAATCTTGCTGTTGCCATGTACAATGATCTCTTGGTTCTGCTCACTTTACTTAGCATCAGTTCACATAAGTCTCTCCAGGCCTCTCTGAAATCATCCTACTAATCCTTTCTTATAGCATGATAATATTTCATAACATTCATATATCATAATTTGTTTAGCCATTCTCCAACTAATGGGCATCCACTCAGTTTCCAGTTTCTTTCCACCACTAAAAGGGCGGTCACAAACATTTTTGCACATGGGAATCTTTTTCCCTCCTTTATGATCTCTTTGGGATATAAACCTAGTTAGAAATACTGCAGGATCAAAGGGTATGTATAAGTAGATAGATAGATAGAAAGATATTCCCCTCTTTGTTCTGTCTTGGTGTCATAGTGTCTCAGTGTATCTCTCCTCTCTCTGTTTCTGTTTCTTAGTCTTAGTTTCTATCTTAGTTTCTTTCTATGTCCTTGTGTAGATCTTTGTCATACAGTTTCTGTGCTCTTTTCTCTCTCTCTCTCTTTCTCTCTCTCTCTCTCTCTCTCTGTATGTGTGTGTGCGTGTGTGTGTGTGAGTGAGAAGAGGAAAGAAGGAGCAATATTTTCCCAAATATATCTTTAAAAGTGAATTGTTTAAGACAATTTTCAGATAAAGAAATTGAAACCATTTCTAGTCATATGAAAGGATGCTCTAAATCACTACTGAGCAAAGAAGTGCAAATTAAGACAACTACACACCTGTCAGATTGGCTAAGATCACAGGAAAAGATAAGAAATGTTGGAGGGGATGTGGGAAAAGTGAGGCACTAATACATTGTTGGTGGACCTGTGAACTGATTCAACTATTTGGGAGAGCAATTTAGAACTATGCCCAAAGAGCTATCAAACTGTACATACCCTTTGATCCAGCATAAGTTGATTCAGTGGATGACTTTTTAGCATAGCATTTGGTCCTTTTGATATAAATATTTCTTTCACTTATCTGGATTCAAAGGCCTGATACGGGGATTTCTTCATCACCCCAAAGCACCAGATTTTTCAGTCTGACCCATCCATGGTAGAAGCAACCACTATGGTTCCAAGAAGATTCCATGGAACAAATTCATTCTGTCAGAGCAGGATCATAGATGCAGGGTTGGAAAAGACCTCAGAGGCCAATGCTGCCATTTTAAAGTTAGGGAGATGAGGCTGCTCCAGGGCTTGCCCACAAATATCAAGCTAGACCTCAATTCATTTGATTTAAGGATCAATAATCTTTACCTTGCATGTGGAGGTATGAATAAAGCGTACTTCACAGATAAATAGAATTAATTGCCAAACAACATATAATCCTAAGAATTCATCCTTGCCAAATCATTTCTAATGGAGCAGTAATGAACTGAACTAGCTATGCCCAGAAAAAGAACTCTGGGAGATGACTAAAAACCATTACATTGAATTCCCAATCCCTATATTTATGCACACCTGCATTTTTGATTTCCTTCACAAGCTAATTGTACAATATTTCAGAGTCTGATTCTTTTTCTACAGCAAAATAACGTTTTGGTCAGGTATACTTATTGTGTATCTAATTTATATTTTAATATATTTAACATCTACTGGTCATCCTGCCATCTAGGGGAGGGGGTGGGGGGGGTAAGAGGTGAAAAATTGGAACAAGAGGTTTGGCAATTGTTAATGCTGTAAAGTTACCCATGTATATATCCTGTAAATAAAAGGCTATTAAATTAAAAAAAAAAAAAGAATTCATCCTTGAAGGATGTTCTGCTCTATCATTTTTATCCTATAAGAATATTACAGGAATATGAAGAAAGACTATATTGTTACTAAGGAAGGTTAGATGGTCAAAACCACAGATATTTAGTTAAGAGGTCCTCAGTATAGATGAGAAAAAAGTCAATGGTTTCTATCACCCCAGGAATTAAAAAATACAGTTTCTGTTAAGACTATTAGATTCACATTCCCTGAAACAGATTCTGTGGGAGTACTGTCCATGTGCCTATTTTCCGGGTTAGCTAAATGATGTTTTCCTAATTCTTCAATCTTTGACAAAAGTTCATTGCTAAAAACACTTAGTTATTACCACAAGAATTACTAATATCCTCAGTTGAAGTAAGCCAGGATAATTTTAGTTAACAGGTAAGTCAATATTTCTCTTAGAAATATAGGAAAATCATGTTTACACAACTGGTAGGCTATTATAGACTTATTTAACTTGCTCAAAAGAATGTAGAGCCCACTATTTGTCCTGCTCATTTTACATCCATGATATAATCAGACTTAGGTTGAATTTCTTAACTTCCTTTTATCCAACAAAGTTTAATTAATCGAGGTGGGTAGAGGGGGATTTAATTCTTTCAGAATTATTTATTTTGTGAGAAAGAATTAGTTCAACTAATCCATTCTTTGAAGTAGTCTATTATGTAAAATCAGTCAGGCCTGTATTTGATTTGATCCAACTTAATGTAAACCTTTAAATATATCTAGATGTTCACAATGTGTAAAAAGAAAGGTTATTGATAAAGGATAGTACTTATCCATTTTTCTTTCATTTTGACCATCATGTATATTTCACATTTTCATATTTCATATTTAATAAATTCATATGGTCTTCATTGAATTAGGCAGAAATATGGTTTCTTGTATACCAGTCAAATTAAGCTAATATTTAAATCATAAAAGTAGGTTTGATTTTAAAATTTAATGTGAGAAATTAATTTAAAAAAAACTAAATTAATTGATTTTCTGTCTCAGTTCAATGGAACAAACATTTATCAAGTGCCTAATGTATACAAACCCTTAAACAAGGCCTTGTCTGATACGTCTTTGTGTGATACTTTAAATGCTCTGCCAATGGAGTGCAAGCTCTGACAAGTTCTGCCATTAGGGAAAGACTTTGCACATGGTCCAACAATACACTACATCAGATTTCTGAGGACTGGCTTAACAAAGTGCAGATAGATCAGATAGTGAGTTGGATGGCAAGTGATGAATTGTTTGGCCATGACAACTCATGAAATAAAGAAAATATAAAATAGATCTCAGTCCTGTATGATCTGTTTTTACAGTAATGGTGAAAAAATGATGATAAGGAGATAGGGAGGAGAGACAAGAATTATATTACTTTTAGAGCATCTACAAATTTTAATTTACTGATTTTGATATAAATGTGAGGTGCTTGTTTCATGGGCATTTGAAACTATATCATTTAAAAAATGTTTTGTTAATATTTTTTCATTACCAGTTTCCTCCTGTATCCCTTCCTCTTCTTTCCCTGAGATAGCCATTTTATATAACAAAAAAGAAAAAGCTCAGCAAAATGAATTGATACACAGGGGAAAAAAATTTGATGTGCAAAGTGTCACATCTGCAAAGAGGTGAGTTTTCTCATATTTTCTTTTTGGAAAAGATGCTGTCTGGAATGACTGGACTAATTATATAGCGGATAAGTAGAGATGAAAAGGATTGTTGGCATGGATGAGGTTGAGGGATAGTTTGTAAGGTGCCTTGAGGTGATAGATCAAATACTGAGTTTGTGAGTTTGACTGGATCAGAGAAGGTGGTTTGCAGGAAATAACATTGGAAAATTAGGTTGAAGGTTGATTACAAAAGACCTTAAAATACCAGGCTAAGAAACTTTATCTTATCGTAGAGAATCACTTATAATCTTCATTTAATTTTGCCAAGCATAATCTTGAATAATGGATTTCATATGCCCCAAAGCATTGCTCTTTTTTTATCTTCCTTTAAACCATTCTTATAGGCTTTTCAACTTATTTCTGTGGCAAGGTTCAGGCTACTTATGTATAAGATTCCAATAGGATTGGGTATCCATTCCAGCAGAGTTGATTTCTCCAAGTCTTACATCAGGTACTTGCTATCAAAATTATTTAATTTAGTGTTCTGTTGAAAGGTACACAAGCCATCTCAAGAAGAAAGAAAAAAGGGAAGAAAAAAGGACAAATGACAAAATTCAAAGAAGAAGATTGTTGGAATAGGAAAAAAAGTGGAAAGGATTAGGCAGAATCAAAAAGTAAAATTAGTCCGTGTCATGTGCTGTCCATAGTAGGTCATAGCACCATAGATTGAAAGCTGGAAGGGATCTTACAGTTCAACTGCCTCACATTTCAGATAAGGAAAATGAAGCCCATGGATATTATATGATTTTCCTGAACTCTTACAAATAATATGAAGTAGGATTTGAATCCACTTCCTCTGATTCCAGAATCTTTGTTATTTCTATATGAGCAAACTGAGAAAATTGAGGGGATTAGAGCAGCAAGTGATTGAGTGTGCAAATTGAGTGAACTATGTTGACTCTATCTTGTGACTCAATGCTGTTCCCTTTCTATTCACTTATGCTTCTAATCCAATTTGTGTCTTGGGTGAAGAATTTATTCAATTGTGGAAATTAGAAGAAAACCTTATTACATTGTTTGAACTTACCCCTGTGTTTTGAGGAAATTAAATCAACTCTTACTGCTGCTTAGAGACTCTCAACTGGTTATGCTGAGTAGCAAACCAATCAGCTCTTAAGATTGATGCAAGGAGATTGTGCAATTTAAACAAATTACATGTCTCATATGTCTGAAAACTACCCCATATGGATCAATCAGTTATTGTTTCTATTTCTTTTTATTGTATACAGACTCTTGCGGGGAGTGAAATATCTTTTTTTCTGATTTCAGAGAATTACAACTGTTTATTCTTCCCATTCCAACATGGAAAGACCCTAATCTTTCATCCAATCAGAAATCTGATTATTATATTATTGTAGGATCAGTTCACCTAAAAATATTTTTAAATGGGCATAAAATAGACCTACATGACTGGGAAAACATTAATTGCTCATTCTTATCTGACTTCATTACCTTCATTGGAGGTTTTATTGACAAAGATTCTGGAATGATTTGTCATTTCCTTCTCCAGTTCATTTTATAGATGAGGAAACTGAGATAAATAGGATTAAAAGTGACCTGCCAAGGGTTACACAGCTAATAAGTGTTTGAAACCAGTTTAAATTTATGATGATGAGTCTTCCTGACTCTAGGTCCAGTGTTCTATCTACTGCACTACCTAACTGCCTGCTTATGGATAGGGTGCGTAATGTAATAAAAATTACAATCTATTTAAGATAATTTACTTATTCATTATCACATTAATCAAAGTATCAAAGAATTATTTAATAGAGTTAGAAAAAATCATCTGGAGGCACAGAAATTATGAATCTCAAAGGAAATAAAGAAAAAAGTGGGAAGCAAAGGAGTTTAGTAGTATAAGATTTTAAGCTACAATATGAATCATCAAAATTACTTGGTTAAGCAGTGCAATTAAGTACACAACAGGCAAGAGCAAATGAACAAAATAATTTGGTGCTTGATAAACCCAATAACAAATATATAAGAAATAAGTATTCATTATTTGAAAGAAACTACTTGGAAAAATTGGACTGTTGTGAAGAAAATAAATTGCCCTTGCTTTTTCC
This sequence comes from Sarcophilus harrisii, assembly GCF_902635505.1. Lineage (NCBI taxonomy): Eukaryota > Metazoa > Chordata > Mammalia > Dasyuromorphia > Dasyuridae > Sarcophilus > Sarcophilus harrisii. The sequence goes on from NC_045430.1 coordinate 57,528,882, forward strand.
CCTTCCTCTTTTCCTTCTGCTTCCTCTTCCCTTTCCTTCCTTTCCCATTTCTTCTTTTAAAATGTTTAATGTTGCTATTTATATTTATACTGTAGTCATTTCCTTTTAATCTCCTCCAATCCCTACATTTAATTCTTTCTTGTAACAAAGAAAAAATATTTAAGCAAAATCAGTTGAGAAGGCAACCATGACTAACAGTGTGCTACATTCAACTTCAAAAGCCTTTATATCTCTATTGTGAGTAGAAAGGCATATTTCCTTTTAAATTCTCAGGACTGTGGTAGTTTATTGCCATGTATCAATGCTTGACTTTTTAGTGTTCTTATTGTTTACATGATTGTACTCAATCTATTTATTGTTCTTATAAGCTTCACTCTTTATTAATTTATGTAGTCTTCATGTTTCTCTAAATTCTTCATATTATTTCTTATTCTATGCAATACTATTCTACTCCATTAATATACTATAATATTTTAGCCATTACCTAATTAGTCAATTCCTAAATGATTTTCCTACCATAAAACGTCCTGACATATATATATATATATATATATACATACATATGTGTGTGTGTGTGTGTGTGTGTGTGTGTGTGTAAATACCCAGCAGACCTGGACCAAATGATGTACATAGTTTAATGACTTTTTCTCAAATTCAAATTAACTTCCAAAATGGATGAAGACCATTTCACATGTTGATTCCCTTGTTTAAATGTAACTTTCTTGAAGACAGGAACTGTCTTTGTGTCCCATCAGAACCCAATGGAGACAGACAAGACTCTAAATCCTTGTTCCTTGGTAATAGTGCTTCGTATACTACAAGTCCTACTGCCTAGTCTAACTCTATTAGTTATCATTGAGAGAATAATCACTATGAAGAAATGTCCTATCACCAAGGCCAGCTAACAAACTTCTAAAAGAAAGTAAATTTAAAAGCTCTTGAAATAACAAAGTTTCCTCCTTCCCTTCATTCCCCCCACTGGTCTTACTTCCAGGTCGGTTGCCATAGCCATCTTCCCCAGAAGCAATCCTTATGTAGATGAGTCCTGGCAAGTGCTTCTGTGGGTGATGCAACCCTTACACATCTACCTGCCACTGTTACTGAGAGCCTGGAAAAGTAAGTCATCTGCACTGTTAAATGGTTTAATGATTTAATCCTAGAAAAAGAATATGACTTTATCAGTGGAAATGATATTAAGAATGATGCATTATAATCTAATTTTCCTACTTGATTTGTACCTAAAATCTCTTATACTGTGCAGTGTCTCTCCCCATTAGACTGGGATCATCTTAAGACCAGCAACTATCTCTGCTTTTCTATTTGTATCCTAAGTATTTTGTACATGGTGAGCCTTTTATAAATGATTTTTCATTCCTTCATTCAGGAGTTATCTTCATTCTAATCCTTGATAGAATTTATCATTAGTGGGATTGTACTACACTGACAAAGATTTGAACTTGGGGATAGAGTCTGGGTTTCATTTCTTCCTGGCTCTGTCATTTACTAACTCTGTGACTTTGGGTATGTCACTCAATCCTTATTGGCCTCTGTTATCAAATGTGTAAAATGAAATGGTTGGGCTAGAAGCTCCAAGGTTCCAAGGATACCTACCTGCTTTTGGTTTCCTCTGCTTTTCTTTACTTCTCTCTTCTTTCTAAAAGTAGCTAGGAGGTACAGGGGCCAGGGTGCTGGACTTATTATTGAGAAGATCTGAATAGGGACAACTAAGTGGCACAGTGAACAGACAGAATCAGTAGGATCTGAGTTAAAATTCGGCCTCAGACACTTACTAGATGTATAATGTTGGGCAATCCAAATAAAACTCTGACTTCAAATCTGGCCTCAGTGACTACTAGATGTGTGACTTTGGGTAAATCACCTCACTTTCAGCTTCAGTTTCTTCAACTCAACTTCAAATGGTGTTAATATTATACCTATCTCACAGAACAGGATCAAATGAAATAGTAATATGCATAAAATGTTTTACTACCTTCAAGTTCTGGCTAACATTATAAATGTTAGTCATTATTATTTACTAGCTATATGACCCGGGCATGTGAGATAATCTTAATGCTTCAGACAGTTATTGGCTGTATAATCCAGGATAAATTAAATTTATTTCTTCACTTATAAAATGAGTAACTTATCTCACACAGTTTTTATGATTCTCAAATAACATATTTGCAAAGTGAAACCTTGAAGTTTTATGTAAATATTTTATCAAGTATCATTTCAATCTCTCTGTCTCTATTGTTTTTTGTGTCTGTTTCCTTTGTCTGTCTTTATATCCTTATTTATTTTTCATGGTCAACCATTCTTCCATTCTTCATTCTAAATATTTAGGAGTATTTGAAGGAATAATATGGGTAGAATCAATGAAAATATTAAAATTTGATCAGCTTTAATAAATCACTTTCAAGCCATTTTAAAGTCTTTGCACAAAATATTAAGTGCCTGAAATTCCTTATTTTAAACAAGTTGAAATCTTTTTGATGGCAAATTTGTTCAAAACAAATGAACAGGTTTGAATCAAAAGTGGAATTCAGACTTTTGAGTAAGCAAGATTTCAAAAGAAGAAATATTTTTTAGGTTTAACAGTTTCCTTGACACTATTTACAAAACTGAAGTAATGATTTATATTAATGTTGTTCCTTTTCTTTCAGGAAATTTTTTTTTTAAAGCAATGTCTACTTTTGCTTTTTGTCATTTTTACACCATTTTGAAAGGAATGCATCTTTTACCATGTTTATAAGCTGTATTGTTTTGGGCTTTTTTCTTCTTTGAGCTTCAGTTTCCTCAGCAATAAAACGAGGGGTTTGTCTCCTCTGAGAACCTTCAACTTTATGTCTGTGATCCTAAAATACTATAAAACAAGGGAAATGATGAAAAAATTCCTTTCTTAGTGATGGATCCATGATGGAATTTATTTAGTTTTAAGTGATAAATCTAGAGAAGTAGGGAAGAAATCTTATTTAAGCTTTAATTTGTTCCATGGATACTAGAACATGTCATTATTTTAATTAGTTGCTCATCTTATGTTGGCTACATTGCATGAATTAGAATTTCTTAAAGTGATGGATGATTGAAGAGGGATTTTTTCTTAAGAAAGTGTTGCTGAGTATTATGATGTAATTCAGTTCTGATTTTTTTTTTGGGGGGTGGTGAATATTTCATCAGTGGTTTATAAAGATGAAAGAATACATTGTGGGAAAGAAAAATATATGTTTCCTTGATTTCTAATTTAGTTTAGTATATGAATTAGGATTCCACATAAATGCCATTTTTGCTTGCCATATTATAGTTCAAGGTCAGGATGAAAAATGTTAATTCTCTTTTGTGAGAAATAGAGATATATTATGACCAAGCACTAAGTTCAAATTTTGCAAGGCAATTTATTTTGCAAGGCAATAGGAGTTAAGTGAGTTGTCCAGAGTCACAAAACTAGTAAGTCAAATTTGAACTCAGGTCCTATGTCCTTTACAGATTGAGCTTGTCAGAGAATATAACAGATGATACAAACAGATTTTTGTTGAACAGAATTTGTAATTCAATACCAATTTGCTACAGTATTAGAAATGTTAGTAATAGTATTATTATATTTGATTTGTTGGGTTTTAATTAATATTAATATGGTTTCAAAACTGGTGAAGCTACTCACTTAGTCAATTTAGAAGTTGACCAAATATGCCCACATATAAAAAGCCAAAGTTTATTTTGTAAACAGCAAACCTAAAGAATTTTTTCATAGTTTAAAAATCATTTCACAACCATTTTAAAATTAAAAATTTCTAAACTTAATGATTTCATAAAATTTCTTTTCTCCATAAGTGAGACAAATTAAGGAAAGAATGACCCCAAAGTTTTAAAAATAGAACTTCTATTCTTTTTAATTTTGATTGCTTTATATATGTATACGTATATATATATGAAGCTTTTTTATATTGTAATCAATTTAGATGAGTTTTAATGATTTTGCCACTGGAGCATAATGTATTACTGTTTCTTTGCTGTATTTTGTTCTAAGTCTTAGGATACACAAACATATGCCAGTTTTGAAGAATGAATTTGTAGGGTGTGCAAGGGATAGGGAAGGGATAACAAACTAGAGAGAATAAAAGATATGGAAATGA